>NC_092227.1:57281118-57581118 GCF_036320965.1 Panulirus ornatus | reverse complement strand
TTTTTATTTCCAATTCGTATATTGTTTGATATCTTTGTAGATGTATGTACTTAATGATACGTTTTCACTTTTATTTTTAAAGCAGTTCTCAATGATTGATAGGGACACTTTGTAACACTTTGTACATTAAACTATCTACTTTTTTATTTTCAACACACTGGTTCCTACTTTCCATTAAACCTCTATACAGAATCTCTTTAAGTAGAAATCTTGACAAGAGGAAAGTTACATGCGATCCCATATGATGTGCATATCATCCATTACACTGCGCAACTCAAATTTTTTTCCTGGATAGCAAGTCTATTTCCTAATTGCTTATATGTAAAAAGTAGAGAAAAAGGCTGTTATTCCCTTCAGACTTTGCTTTTGTGACCATGACTGTGGTATTTTGAAATTTACCTATTTCGAATTGGACAGTGGGCGAATTTGCACAATCTTATTCACATAAAGTCAGAAAAACAACATATGAATCAGAATTAATGTGTATTTACACTAATGTTAAACAAAAGTGAAAAGTTTTTCGAGATTCATGATTGTAGTGTAAATCACTTTCACGAATCAGACCCCAAATATAATCTCCCATTATGTTCTCGTTTTATGTTCCTTTTTAGTGGAGTTCAAATTCCAGTATCAGTATATCCTGGTTGAAGCACTTGTTTTGCTCCTCTGAATACACTCCCATGTTCTTTAATCTATCAAGATGAGCGTCAAAGATATGGACTTTGAGGGACATCCTGCAGCCCATTTTGCCATAGTTTTTTACCATAGTCTCAACATCTCCACACTGTTTTTGGCCTTGTGATTGCCCAAGAAGTCCCAAACCACTGCTACAAAGCTGTACCAAGCTGCTTTCTCCTTACTAGTGAGCTTCTTGGGGAATTCCTTGCATTCAAGGATTTTCTTTATCTGTGGTCCGACAAAGACACCAACTTTGATCTTTGCCTGATACATCTTAGGGAAGAAGTCTTGAAGGTACTTGAAGGCTGGAGACTCCTCATCTAAAGCTGTACTAAATTGTTTCATAAGGATTAATTTTATGCTCATTGGTGGTGTCAACTCCTTCTGGGGTCCAACATTGGCTCCTACTTGACGTTGTTTATCTCCACAGAGAATTCAGTCCACTGTGGAGACCCATCAAGAATGCCACCATACTTCATACTTCAAGGTGTCTAGCAGGATCTTGACGTTATTGTATTCTTCTTTGAGGTTCACTGAATGAGGCAGGAGAAGAGACAGTTACTTGTTCCCATTATGGAGCAGCACAGCTATGAGGCTCCTGGATGAGCTGTCAGTAAAGCTTGTTTGGGTTTCAGGTGATTCTGATTGGCTCAAACAGACTGGTTACATTGTGGCAGAGTTTTTTTGCAGTGCTTGCAGGTGAAATGAAGTGCCCAGAATTTGTCTTGATCTCCGACAGGCATGGCAAAATATGCCTTATAGGCCTCGCACATCTTGGCTGATGCTTCCACTGAGTACTTTTTTGCTTGTTTTGATAGATTGGCTGCCGACATAGTAAAATGCGTCTGCTGGATGTTTGCAGACTCTAGGTGCCATCTCAGAAAAATGTATGCATTTGCATCAACTTTGGCAGCTAGATCTAAACTTAACTGGTTGACTTAAAGCCCTTATGTTTAAATTACTATGCATATTACTGGAAACTTCTAGAAAGTTCTATATCAGCTACTCAGCCCTGAATCTATCTAGAATGTTCTAAAAATAGGTAAATTTCAAAATATCACTGTCCTGATCACAAAAGCAAAGTTTCAAGGGAATGATAACCATTTTGTGTACTTTTTAGATATAGTCAATAAGAAAATAACACTTATTACCCAGGAACAAAAAAAAGAATGATTCTTTAGTGTTAAGTTTCTTGATATACTGTAGATGGGTCATGTGGTAGTAGTGGATTGCAAGATCTCGAAAACTTTTAAGAGCAAGTCACATCAAACTTTTAGTTGTAACAACTTAGGATGCAGATATGCATATTCTTATTTGAAGATTTCTCCCATTGTATGGTTGATGTTCAGTACAATGTTTTGACTAATTAGCTTTCCAGTGATGGAAGGAGTAAACAACTGAAAGTTTTATGTATAGTGCCTTGTCGTTATATATGTTTAAACATGTATTGTTGACTGGTTGGTAAGGTTATTTAATGTATGTATGATTCATGGTGAGGTGCCTGAGGATTGGCAGAATGCTTGCATAGTGCCATTGTACAAAGGCAAAGGGGATAAGAGTGAGTGCTCAAATTACAGAGGTATAAGTTTGTTGAGTATTCCTGGTGAATTATAAGGGAGGGTATTGATTGAGAGGGTGAAGGCATGTACAGAGCAATCAGATTGGGGAAGAGCAGTGTGGTTTCAGAAGTGGTAGAGGATGTGTGGATCAGGTGTTTGCTTTGAAGAATGTATGTGAGAAATACTTAGAAAAGCAAATGGATTTGTATGTAGCATTTATGGATCTGGAGAAGGCATATGATAGAGTTGATAGAGATGCTCTGTGGAAGGTACTAAGAATATATGGTGTGGGAGGCAAGTTGTTAGAAGCAGTGAAAAGTTTTTATCGAGGATGTAAGGCATGTGTACGTGTAGGAAGAGAGGAAAGTGATTGGTTCTCAGTGAATGTAGGTTTGCGGAAGGGGTGTGTGATGTCTCCATGGTTGTTTAATTTGTTTATGGATGGGGTTGTTGGGGAGGTGAATGCAAGAGTTTTGGAAAGAGGGGCAAGTATGAAGTCTGTTGTGGATGAGAGAGCTTGGGAAGTGAGTCAGTTGTTGTTCGCTGATGATACAGCGCTGGTGGCTGATTCATGTGAGAAACTGCAGAAGCTGGTGACTGAGTTTGGTAAAGTGTGTGAAAGAAGAAAGTTAAGAGTAAATGTGAATAAGAGCAAGGTTATTAGGTACAGTAGGGTTGAGGGTCAAGTCAATTGGGAGGTAAGTTTGAATGGAGAAAAACTGGAGGAAGTAAAGTGTTTTAGATATCTGGGAGTGGATCTGGCAGTGGATGGAACCATGGAAGCGGAAGTGAATCAATTGGTGGGGGAGGGGGCGAAAATCCTGGGAGCCTTGAAGAATGTGTGGAAGTCGAGAACATTATCTCGGAAAGCAAAAATGGGTATGTTTGAAGGAATAGTGGTTCCAACAATGTTGTATGGTTGCAAGGTGTGGGCTATGGATAGAGTTGTGCGCAGGAGGGTGGATGTGCTGGAAATGAGATGTTTGAGGACAATATTTGGTGTGAGGTGGTTTAATCGAGTAAGTAATGTAAGGGTAAGAGAGATGTGTGGAAATAAAAAGAGTGTGGTTGAGAGAGCAGAAGAGGGTGTTTTGAAATGGTTTGGTCACATGGAGAGAATGAGTGAGGAAAGATTGACCAAGAGGATATATGTGTCGGAGGTGGAGGGAACGAGGAGAAGTGGAAGACCAAATTGGAGGTGGAAAGATGAAGTGAAAAGGATTTTGAGTGATCGGGGCCTGAACATGCATGAGGGTGAAAGGCAGGCAAGGAATAGAGTGAATTGGATCGATGTGGTATACCGGGGTCGACATGCTGTCAATGGATTGAACCAGGGCATGTGAAGCGTCTGGGGTAAACCATGGAAAGTTGTGTGGGGCCTGGATGTGGAAAGGGAGTTGTGGTTTCGGTGCATTATTACATGACAGCTAGAGACTGAGTGTGAATGAATGTGGCCTTTGTTGTCTTTTCCTAGCGCTACCTCACACACATGAGAGGGGAGGGGGATGTTATTCCATGTGTGGCGAGGTGGTGATGGGAATGAATAAAGGCAGACAGTATGAATTATGTACATTTGTATATATGTATATGTCTGTGTGTGTATATATATATGTATACATTGAGATGTATAGGTATGTATATTTGCGTGTGTGAACGTGTATGTGTACATTGAGATGTATAGGTATGTATATTTGTGTGTGTGGACGTGTATGTATATACATGTGTATAGGGGTGGGTTGAGCCATTTCTTTCGTCTGTTTTTTTGCGCTACCTCGCAAATGCGGGAGACAGCGACAAAGCAAAATAAATATAAATAAATATGATTTGTACACCATTTTCTTCTCTGTAGCAGGTATCAGTTCACAGTCTTACATGGATAATTTTAAGGTTACCTCTACAATGTAGAGAACTTTTGTGGTATCCATGATGTCTGCATTTCTGTTCACATTCAAGTTTTAGGTCTGAGATTGTCTCATCTACTGATTAATGTGTACAGTCATGCAAACTTCAGATTGGGAAGTGGCTTTTCCTCTACCTCCGTCAAGTAAATTTGAATCAGAAACCATCCATCTCATAAATTCTCCTGACATTAGCCTTCTTTTTCTGAATGCTGCATTGTTTCTCCTCTCTGTCCATTCCATAGGTGTTATTTTGACCATTGTTTTTGTAAGCTGTCTACATTTGTCCCCATCCCCAGGGTTAGGACCCATGGTTTTTGTGTGGAGAATAACCACTCGAGGATTAGCTGTTATAATAACTTTTTCCTCAAACAGCTAAGCTGTGGAATTCTCTTCCTTCTTTTGTCTTTTCCTCTTCATACTACCTTTCTTCTTTAAGAGTCGGGTCTATAAACACTTGGAGATCCTGATTAATTTCTCTTTTCTTTTCCATTTACTTTATAACCTGAGTTGTCCTTGATTGATGCATGCTTTGCCCATACTATATCATGTATTTATATCAGCTACAATAAAAAAATTCCAACAAAAATAGCTCTCCCTGTTGCCTCAGTGACTCTGGTTATAGGGTAAGATGTCTAGGTCTTGGTTAAGCTTTAGGTCTGAGTCTGTTTCAGCTACTGTTTGTTGTAAAGTCATGGAAACTTCAGTAGCAGATGGAGTGGTTCATCCTCCACCTGTCTGTTAACTAAAGTTTAATCAAAAGCCTTCTGTTTCATAAATTTTCTTGGTATCACCTCTCTTCAACCTTCCCTTTCCATAAGCTGCAGTGTTGCTGCTCTCTTGCCATCCTGTAGTTATTATTTTGGCCATTGTTCTTGTGAGCTGTTTGCATGTATCCCCATCCTCAAGGTTTGGACCCATGGCACACATTTGGCTACTGCTTCTCACAGTTTCTGTGTGAATACCAGATACTGGCCACTTGAAGATTGGCGGTTACAGTAACTACTTTCCTTGAACAGCTAAGCTGTGGAATTCTCTTTGTTCGTTTGTCTTTCCTTCTTCACATAACCTTTCCTCTTTAAGAATCATGTCTATGAGCTCCTGGAGAGCCTTGATTAATTCCTACTTTCTTTTCCTTTTGCTTTTTACTTTCATCTGAGATGGCCTTGATTGGGGCATGTTTTGCCCATGCCATGTTGGTCTCTTTAGAAAAATTCCATCAAAAGTAGGTCTCCGTGATGCCTTGGTGACTATAGCTACAGGGTCATTTGGGAAAGTTTTGATTAAGGTTTAGGTCTAAGTCTGTCACAGCTACCATTTAATATACTGTAATTTAAACTTCAAATGCTCATGGGATGGTTAATCCTTCATCTCTCTGTTAACAAGAGTTGAATAAAAAAACTTCCATCTCATAAATTCTCCTGGCATCACCACTTCTTACTAACCCTTCCCGTATATCACAATGTTGCTGCTGTCTCTATTCTATAGGTATTATTTTAGCTATTGGACTTGTGATACACACTTGACTGCTGCTTTCCACAGTCTCTGTGTGGAGACTGGCCACTTGTGGATTATCTGTAATTATGCCTTCCTCTCTCGAAGTGAAGGGGGCAAAAGGGTAAGTGATGACAGGTAGTAATGAAGTGAGGAGATGGGATGAATATTATAAAGGACTGTTAAATGTATTTGATGATAGAATAGCAGATGTAGGGTGTTTGGGTTGGGGTAGTATGTGAAGTGATGGTCATGGAGAGTGGTTTGGTGAAGACAGATGAGGTGGTGAAAGGTGTGTATAATATGAAATGTGGCAAGTTGGCTGAGGTGGATGCTATTGTATATGAATTTATTAAGAAAGGGGATGACTCTGTTGTTGATTAGTTGGTAAGGATTTTTGTAGTATGTATAGATCATGCTGAGATGACTGAGGATAGGCAGAATGCATGTACAGTGCCATTGTATAAAACAAGGGGGATAAAGGAGTGTTAAGACTACATATGTAAAAGTTTTTTTAGTATACATGTTAAGTTGTATTGGAGGCATTTATAGAGCATCAGACTAGGGAGGAGCATTGTGGTTTCAGAAGTGGTAAAGGATATGTGGATCAAGTGTTTGCTTTAAAGAATGTGTGAGAAATTCTTTTAAGAAATGGAAGACTTTATATGTTGCATTTATGGCTCTGGAGAAGGCATATGATAGGGTTGATTGAGATGCTTTATGGAAGATCTTAAGAATAGATGGTATAAGAAATAAACTGCTAGAAGCAGTGAGAAATTTTTATCAAGAGTGTAGGTCTTGTGTATGAGGAAAAAGAGAGGATAGTGAATGGTTCCAAATGAAGTTTGGCCTGCACCATGGTTGCTCAGTTTGTTTATGGATAGCGTTGAGGGAGTTGAATGCAAGAGTCTTGGAGAAAGGGGAGAGTTTGCAGTCTGTGGATGACGAGAGGGCCTGGGAAGTGACTCAGTTGTTGTTGCTAATGTTACAGCACTGGTGGCAGATTCGAGTGAGAATTGCAGAAGTTGGTGATTGAGTTTGGAAGAGAGTGGGAAAGGAGAAAGTTGGAAGTGAATATGAATAAAAGCAAGGTTATAAGGTTTAGCAGGTAAGGGACAGATTAGTTAGTGTGTGAATAGGAATGGAGAAAAATTTAAGGAAGTGAAGTGATTTAGATACCTGAGAGTGGATATGACAGTGAAGGGAACCATGGAAGTGGAAGTGAATCATAGGAATGGGGGTGGGGACGAAGGTTCTAGGAGCACTGAAGAGTATGGAAATGGAGAACATTATCTGCGAGGGCAAAACTTGGCATGTTTGAAGTAGTAGGTATCCCAGAGCTATTATGTGGTTGCAAAGCATGGGCTAGTAAGGATGTGCAGAGGAGGCTGGTTGTATTGGAAATGAAATGTTTGAGGCAAGTAAATGGTGTAAGGTGGTTTCATCAAGAAAGTAATGAAAGGGTAACAGAGATGTGCTAATATAAAGAGTATAGTTGAGAGAGCAGAAGAGGTTATGCTGAAATGGTTTAGACATATGGAGAGATTGAGTTAGGGAAGATTGATAAAGAGTGTAGGGTATATGTGTCAAAAGTGGAGGGAACAAGGAGAATGTGGAGACCAAATTGGAGATGGAAGGTGTGAAAAAGATTTTGAGCAATTTCAGCCTGAAAATTCAGGAGGTGAAAGGCATGCACAGAATTGAGTGAATTAGAACAGTGTGGTATACTGGGGTCGATGTGCTGTCAGTGGACTGGACCAGGGTATGTGAAGCATCCGGAGTGAACCGTGGAAATGTAGGTCTGTGAGGCCTAGTTGTGTGTGTGTATATATGTATTTAGGAAAGCAGTGATGGCTTGTGCAAATATGCTTTTGGCATGAGAAAGGTGGGAGGTGGGCAGATTAGAAAGGGTAGTGAGTGGTGGGATGAAGAAGATTGTCAGTGAAAGAGAAGAGAGGGCAATTGGACAGGTTTCGCAGGGAAATAGTGCAAATGACGAGGAGATGTATAAAAGAAAAAGGCAGGAGGTCAATAGAAAGGTGCAAGAGGTGAAAAAGAGGGCAGCTGAGAGTTGGGGTGAGAGAGTGTCATTAAATTTTAGGGAGAATAAAAAGATGTTTTGGAAGGAGGTAAATAAAGTGCGTAAGGCAAGAGAACAAATGGGAACATCGGTGAAGGGGTTTAATGGGAGTCAATACCAAGTAGTAGTGAAGTGAGGAGATGGTGTGAGTATTTTGAAGGTTTTGGGCAAGGTAGTCTGTGAAGTGGGAGGGTCAGGGAGAATGGTTTGGTAAAAAGAGAAGAGGTAGTGAAAGCTTTGCGGAAGATGAAAGCCGGCAGGGTGGCAGGTTTGGATGGTATTGCAGTGGAATTTATTAAAAAAGGGGGTGACTTGTGTTGTTGACTGGTTGGTAAGGATATTCAATGTATGTATGTTTCATGGTGAAGTGCCTGAGGATTAGCAGAATGCATGCATAGTGCCATTGTCTAAGGCAAAGGGGATAAAGGTGAGTGTTCAAATTACAGAGGTATAAGTTTATTGAGTATTCCTGGGAAATTATATGGGAGGGTATTGATTAAGAGGGTAAAGGCATGTACAGAGCATCGTGTTGGGAAAGAGCAGTGTGGTTTCAGAAGTAGTAGAGGATGTGTGGATCAGGTGTTTGCTTTAAAGAATGTATGTGAGAAATACTTAGAAAAACAGATGGATTTGTATGTAGCATTTCTGGATCTGGAGAAGGAATGTGATAGAGTAGATAGAGATGCTTTGTGGAAGGTATTAAGAGTATATGGTGTGGGAGGTAAGCTGCTAGAATCAGTGAAAAGTTTTTATCAAGGATGTAAGGCATGTGTACGAGTAGGAAGAGAGGAAAGTGATTGGTGCTCAGTGAATGTCAGTTTGCGACAGGGGTGTGTGATGTCTCCATGGCTGTTTAATTTGTTTATGGATGGTGTTGTTAGGGAGGTGAATGCAAAAGTTTTGGAAAGAGGGGTAAGTATGCAATCTGTTGTGGATGAGGACTTAGGAAGTGAGTCAATTGTCGTTAGCTGATGACACAGTGATGATGGCTGATTCATGTGAGAAACTACAGAAGTTGGTGACTGAGTTTGTTAAAGTGTGTGAAAGAAGAAAGCTGAGAGTAAATGTGAATAACAGCAAGGTTATTAGATTCATTAGGGTTGAGGGACAAGTTAATTGGGAGGTAAGTTTGAATGGAGAAAAACTGGAGGAAGTGAAGTATTTTAGATATCTGGGAGTGGATTTAGCAACGGATGGAACCATGGAAGTGGAAGTGAGTCATAGGGTTGGGAAGGGGGCGAATGTTCTGGGAGCGTTGAATAATGTCGCTGTCTCCTGCGTTAGCAAGGTAGCACAAGGAAACAGATGAAAGAATGGGCCAACCCACCCACATACACATGTATAAACATAAACGCCCTTACACCCACATATACATACCTGTACATTTCAACGTATACATACACAGAAATATACATATATACACATATGCACACCCACACTTACTATTTTATTTATTTTTTATTTAGCTTTGTCGCTGTCTCCCGCGTTTGCGAGGTAGCGCAAGGAAACAGAAGAAAGAAATGGCCCAACCCACCCCCATACACAATGTATATACATACACGTGCACACACGCAAATATACATACCTATACATCTCAATGTACACATATATATACACACACACAGACACATACATATATACCCATGCACACAGTTCACACTGTCTGCCTTTATTCATTCCCATCACCACCTCGCCACACATGGAATACCATCCCCCTCCCCCCTCATGTGTGCGAGGTAGCACTAGGAAAAAACAACAAAGGCCCCATTCGTTCACACTCAGTCTCTAGCTGTCATGCAATAATGCCCGAAACCACAGCTCCCTTTCCACATCCAGGCCCCACATAACTTTCCATGGTTTACCCCAGACGCTTCACATGCCCTGATTCAATCCAGTGACAGCGCGTCAAGCCCGGTATACCACATGGATCCAATTCACTCTATTCCTTGCCCTCCTTTCACCCTCCTGCATGTTCAGGCCCCGATCACACAAAATCTTTTTCACTCCATCTTTCCACCTCCAATTTGGTCTCCCACTTCTCCTCATTCCCTCCACCTCCGACACATATATCCTCTTGGTCAATCTTTCCTCACTCATTCTCTCCATGTGCCCAAACCATTTCAAAACACCCTCTTCTGCTCTCTCAACCATGCTCTTTTTATTTCCACACATCTCTCTTACCCTTACATTACTTACTGCCTTCATTTATTCCCATCGCCACCCCCCACACATGAAATGACACCCCCCTCCCCCTGCATGTGCACAAGTTAATGCCAGGAAAAGAAGCAAGGGCCACATTCATTCACACTCAGTCTCTATCTGTCATGTGTAATGCACGGAAACCACAGCTCCCTTTTGACATCCAGACTCCACAAAACTTTCCATGGTTTACCTCAGAAGCTTCACATGCCCTGGTTCAGTCCATTTACAGCACGTCAACCCCAGTATACCACATCGTTCCAATTCATTCTTTTCCTTGCACGCCTTTCACCCTCCTGTATGTTCAGGCTCCAGTTGCTCAAATCTTTTTCATCCCATCCTTCCACCTCCAATTTGGTCTCCCTCTTCTCCTCGTTCCCTCTACCTTTGACAGATATATCCTCTTTATCAATCTTTCCTCACTCATTCTCTCCATGTGACCAAACCATTTCAATACACCCTCTTCTGCTTTATCAGCCACACACTTTTTATTACTGCACATCTCTCTTACCCTTTCATTACTTACCCGATCAAACCACCTCACACCACATAATGTCCTCAAACATTTTATTTCCCACCTCCCTAACAACCCCATCAATAAACAAATTAAATAACAATTGAGACATCACGCACCCCTGCCACAAACCGACATTCACTGGGAACCAGTCACTTTCCTGTCTTCCTATTAGCGCACATGCCTTACATCCTTAATGAAAACTTTTCACTGCTTCCAGCTACTTGCATCCCACACCATATACTCTTAGTACCTTCCACAGACCATCTCTATCAACCCTATCATATGCCTTCTCTAGATTCATAAATGCTACATAGTGTGTTGTTGACTGGTTGGTAAGGATATTCAATGTATGTATGTTTCATGGTGAAGTGCCTGAGGATTGGTGGAATGCATACACAGTGCCATTGTACAAAGGCAAAGGGGATAAAGGTGAATGCTCAAATTACAGAGGTATAAGTTTGTTGAGTATTCCTCGAAAATTATATGGGAGGGTATTGATTGAGAGGGTGAAGGCATCAGATTGGGGAGGAGCAGTTTGGTTTCAGAAGTGGTAGAGGATGTATGGATCATGTGTTTGCTTTGAAGAATGTATGTGAGAAATACTTAGAAAAGCAAATGGATTTGTATGTAGCATTTATGGATCTGGAGAAGGCATATGATAGAGTTGATAGAGATGCTCTGTGGAAGGTATTAAGAATATATGGTGTGAGAGGCAAGTTGCTAGAAGCAGTGATAAGTTTTTATCGAGGATGTAAGGCATGTGTACGAGTAGGAAGAGAGGAAAGTGATTGGATCTTGGTGAATGTCGGTTTGGGGCAGGGGTGCATGATGTCTCCATGGTTGTTTAATTTGTTTATGGATGGTGTTGTTAGGGAGGTGAATGCAAGAGTTTTGGAAAGAGGGGTAAGTATGCAGTCTGTTGTGGATGAGAGAGTTTGGGAAGTGAGTCAGTTGTTCGCTGATGATACAGCGCTGGTGGCTGATTTGGATGAGAAAATGCAGAAGCTGGTGACTGAGTTTGGTAAAGTACACGTGTGAAAGAAGAAAGCTGAGAGTAAATGTGAATAAGAGCAAGGTTATTAGGTACAGTAGGGTTGAGGGACAAATCAATTGGGAGGTAAGTTTGAATGGAGAAAAACTGAAGGAAGTGAGTGTTTTAGATATCTGGGAGTGGATTTGGCAGCGAATGGAACCATGGAAACGGAAGTGAGTCACAGGGTGGGGGAGGGGGCGAAAGTTCTGAGAGCATTGAAAAATGTGTGGAAGGCGAGAACATTATCTCGGAAAGCAAAAATGGGTATGTTTGAAGGAATAGTGGTTCAAACAGTGTCATATGGTTGTGAGGTGTGGGCTATAGACAGAGTTGTGCAGAGGAGGGTGGACATGTTGGAAATCAGATGTTTGAGGATAATATGTGGTGTGAGGTGGTTTGATCAAGTAAGTAATGAAAGGGTAAGAGAGATGTGTGGTTGAGAGAGCAGAAGAGGGCGTTTTGAAATGGTTTGGTCACATGGAGGAAAATGAGTGAGGAAAGATTGACAAAGAGGATATATGTGTCAGAGGTGGAGGGAAGGAGGAGAAGTGGGAGACCAAATTGGAGGTGGAAAGATGGAGTGATAAAGATTTTGAGTGATCGGGGCCTGAACATGCAGGATGTTGAAAGGTGTGCAAGGAATTGAGTGAAATGGAATGATGTGGTATACCAGGGTCGATGTGCTGTCAATGGATTGAATCAGGGCATGTGAAGCGTCTTGGGTAAACCATGGAAAGTTTTGTGTGGCCTGGATGTGGAAAGGGAGCTGTGGTTTCGGTACACTATACATGACAGGTAGAGACTGAGTGTGAACGAATGTGACCTTTGTTATCTTTTCCTAGCACTACCTCGTGCGCTTGCGGGGGAAGGGGGTTGTCATTTTATGTGTGGCGGGGTGGCGACGGGAATGAATAAAGGCAGCAAGTATAAAGTATGTACATGTGTATATATGTATATGTTTATGTCTGTATATACATGTATATGTTGAAATGTATAGGTATTTATATGGGCGTGTATGGACGTGTATGTATATATATGTGTATGTAGTTGGGTTGGGCCATTCTTTTGTCTGTTTCCTTGTGCTACCTCACTAATGCAGGAGACAGCGACAAAGTATAATGAATAAATAAATGAAAATATATATATGGATGTTAATCCGCTAAGAGGGGCAGCTGGAGGGATGTCTGATCACTATCTTATGGAAGCAGAGGTGAAGATTTGTAGAGGTTTTCAAAAAAGAAGACAGAATGTTGGGGAGAAGAGAGTGGTGAGAGTAAGTTTCCTTGGAAAGGAGACTTGTGCGAGGAAGTACCAGAAGAGATCGAGTGTTGAATGGCAAAGGTTGAGAGGAAATGATGTGAGGAGAGTGGGTGAGGAATGGGATGTATTTATGGAAGCGGTGATGGCTTGCGCAACAGATGCTTGCAGCATGAGAAAGGTGGGAGATGAGCATATTAGAATGGGTAGTGAGTGGTGGGATGAAGAAGTAAAGTTGTTAGTGAATGAGAAAAGAGAGGCGTTTGGACTGTATTTGCAATATAGGAGTCCAAATGACAGGGAGATGTATAAAAGAATGCGGAAGGAGGTCAAGAGAAAGGTGCAAGGTTTGAAAAAGAGGGCAGAGGAGAGTTGGGGTAAGAGAGTATCATTAAATTTTAGGGAGAACAAAAAGATGTTTTGGTAGGAGTTAAATAATGCGTGTTAGATAAAAGAACAAATGGAAACATCGGTGAAGGAGGCAAGTGGGAAAGTAACAACAGGTGCTGTTGAAGTGAGAAGGAGATGGAGCGAGTATTTTGAAGGTATGTTGCATGTGTCTGATGATAGAGTGGCAGATATAGAGTGTTTTGGTTAGGGTGGTGTGTGAAGGGAGAGGGTCAGGGAGAATGGTTTGATTAAGAGAGAAGAAGTGAAAGATTTGTGGAAGATGAAATCCAGCAAGGTGGTAGGTTTGTATGATATTGCAGTTGAATTTATAAAAAAAGGGGGTGACTGTGTTGTTGAGTGGTTGGTAAGGATATTCAGTGTATATATGGACCATGGTGAAGTACCTGAGTATTGGTGGAATGCATACATAGTGCCATTGTGCATAAGGGATAAAGGTGAGTGTTCAAACTACCGAGGCATAAGTTTGTTAAGTATTCCTGGGAAATTGTGTGGGAGGGTATTGATTGAGAGGGTAAAGGCATGTACAGAGCATCAGATTCGGGAAAGAGCAATATGGTTTCAGAAGTGGTAGAGGATTTGTGGTTCAGGTGTTTGCTTTGAAGAATGTTTGTGAGAAATACTTAGAAAAACAGGTGAATTTGTATGAAGCATTTATTGATCTGGAGAAGGCATATGATAGTGTTGATCGAGATGCTTTATAGGTCTTAAGAGTACGCATTGTGGGAGGTAAATTGTTAGAAGCAGTGAGAAGTTTTTATCAAGGATGTAAGGCATGTGTACGAGTAAGAAGAGAGGAGAGTAATTGCTTCCCAGTAAATGTTGGTCTGCAGTAGGGGTGTGTGATGTCCCCATGGTTGTTTAATTTATTTATGGTTGGGGTGGTTAGGGAGGTGTAAGCAAGGGTTTTGGAGAGAGGGGTGAGTATGCAGTCTGTTGGGGATGGGAGGGCCTGGGAAGTGAGTCAGTTATTGTTTGCTGATGATACAGCTCTAATGGCTGATTCAGGTGAGAAACTGCAAAAGTTGGTGATTGAGTTTAGAAAAGTTTGTGAAAGGAGAAAGTTGAGAATAAGAGCAAGGTTATTAGGTTCAGTAGGGTTGAGGGACAGGTTAATTGGGATGTAAGTTTGTATGGAGAAAAATTGGAGGAAGTAAAGTGTTTTAGATATCTGGGAGTGGATTGAGCAGCAAATGGAACCATGGAAGCAGAAGTGAGTCACAAGGTGGGGGAGGGGGTGAAGGTTTTGGGAGCAATGAAGAATGTGTATGTTTGAAGGAATAGTAGTTTTAACAGTGTTATATGGTTGCGAGGCATGGGCTATAGATAGGGTTGTACAGAGGAGGGTGGCTGTGTTGGAAATGAAATGTTTGAGGACAGTATGTTGGGTGAGGTGGTTTGACCAAGTAAGTAATGAAAGGGTAAGAGAGATGTTTGGAAATAGAGTGTGGTTGAGAGAGCAGAAGGGGGTGTGTTGAAGTGGTTTGGGCATGTGGAGAGAATGAGTAAGGAAAGATTGACAAAGAAAATATATGTGTTAGAGGCAGAGGGAACAAGGGGAAGTAGCAAACCAGTTTGGAGGTGGAAGGATGGAGTGAAAAAGATTTTGAGCGATCATGGCCTGAACATACACAAGAGTGAGAGGTGTGCAAGGAATAGAGTGAATTGGAATGATGTGGTATACCGGGGTTGATGTGCTGTCAATGGACTGGACCAGGGAATGTGAAATGTCTGGGGTAAACCATGGAAAGGTCTATGGTCTATATCATTTTATTTTTCCATACATGTTAGCCGTTTTCCATGTGAGCGAAGTAGCACCAAGAGCAAATGTCAGAGCCTAAGAGGGATAACTCCTCATGTGGCTCTTTTTTTTTTTTTTTTTTTTGAAAGTAATACAGGAAAGGAGGATTTCCAGTTACCTGTTCCCACACCTCTTAGTTGTCTTCTGTAACATGCAGGGAATACATTAGCAGTGTTCTTTCTCCCCATCTCCAAGCATAATATGTGTGTACTTATTTATTTATTTATTTCATTATGATTGACCGAGAGGATATATGTGTCCGAGGTGGAGGGAATGAGAAGTGGGAGACCAAGTTGGAGGTGGAAAGATGGAGTGAAAAAGATTTTGAGTGATCGGGGCCTGAACATGCAGGAGGGTGAAAGGCGTGCAAGGAATAGAGTGAATTAGAATGATGTGATATACTGAGGTCGATGTGCCGTCAATGGATTGAACGAGGGCATGTGAAACGTCTGGGGTAAACCATGGAAAGTTCTGTGGGGCCTGGATGTGGAAAGGAAGCAGTGGTTTTGGTGCATTATTACACGACAGCTAGAGACTAAGTGTGAACGAATGTGGCCTTTGTTGTCTTTTCCTAGCACTACCTCGCACACATTAGGGGGAAGGGGGTTGTTATTTCATGTGTGGTGAGGTGGCGATGGGAATGAATAAAGGTAGACAGTATGAATTATGTACATGTGTATATATGTATATGTCTGTGTTTGTATATATATGTATACGTTGAGATGTATAGTTATGTATATTTGCGTGTGTGGACGTGTATGTATATACATGTGTTTGTAGGTGGGTTGGCCATTCTTTCGTCTGTTTCCTTGCGCTACCTCACTAACGCAGGAGACAGTGACAAAGCAAAATAAGAATTGATATATTTCATTATGAACTTTTACTCGACCACAATTTGTTCCTGATGCTTGGAACTCTGGCCCTTGTGAGTTACAGAAAGTTATGAACCAGCCAGAATTATGAAAATATACTGTAATTTTCAATAATTTTGAATGTCCAAAATTTTTTTCAGTTATTCAGTAAAAACTTCCCCAGAAAACAATTGATGTGAAATATGAAATTTTTTGTTATTTTATGTGCTTTATTTGGAACTCTGATACAGTTTCATTTGTTCCTATTACTCATTTTGTATGTATTTGTGATTGCCATACTCAGTCAAATTTGATTGAATTATGAAATACTGAAGTATGAATCAACAGGGGGAGAGTGATATTTAGATGAACATTTATGTATTTATTTATTTTGCTTTGTCGCTGTCTCCCGCGTTTGCGAGGTAGCGCAAGGAAACAGACGAAAGAAATGGCCCAACCCACCCCCGTACACAATGTATATACATACACGTCCACGCACACAAATATACATACCTATACATCTCAATATACACATATATATACACACACAGACACATACATATATACCCATGCACACAATTCACACTGTCTGCCTTTATTCATTCCCATCGCCACCTCGCCACACATGGAATACCATCCCCCCCCCCCCTCATGTGTGCGAGGTAGCACTAGGAAAAGACAACAAAGGCCCCATTCGTTCACACTCAGTCTCTAGCTGTCATACAATAATGCCCGAAACCACAGCTCCCTTTCCACATCCAGGCCCCACACAACTTTCCATGGTTTACCTCAGACGCTTCACATGCCCTGATTCAATCCAGTGACAGCACGTCAACCCTGGTATACCACATGGATCCAATTCACTCTATTCCTTGCCCTCCTTTCACCCTCCTGCATGTTCAGGCCCCGATCACACAAAATCTTTTTCACTCCATCTTTCCACCTCCAATTTGGTCTCCCACTTCTCCTCGTTCCCTCCACCTCCAACACATATATCCTCTTGGTCAGTCTTTCCTCACTCATTCTCTCCATGTGCCCAAACCATTTCAAAACACCCTCTTCTGCTCTCTCAACCACGCTCTTTTTATTTCCACACATCTCTCTTACCGTTACATTACTTACTCGATCAAACCACCTCACACCACACATTGTCCTCAAACATCTCATTTCCAGCACATCCACCCTCCTGCGCACAACTCTATCCATAGCCCACGCCTCGCAACCATACAACATTGTTGGAACCACTATTCCTTCAAACATACCCATTTTTGCTTTCCGAGATAATGTTCTCGACTTCCACACATTCTTCAAGGCTCCCAGGATTTTCGCCCCCTCCCCCACCCTATGATTCACTTCCACTTCCATGGTTCCATCCGCTGCCAGATCCACTCCCAGATATCTAAAACACTTTACTTCCTCCAGTTTTTCTCCATTCAAACTTACCTCCCAATTGACTTGACCCTCAACCCTACTGTACCTAATAACCTTGCTCTTATTCACTTTTACTCTTAACTTTCTTCTTTCACACACTTTACCAAACTCATGAACATATATATGATTTTTAATTACCCCAGCATCCCTTTCAGGGAATTGGTAAGTGTTACTCATGATTCTTTACAGGGGCTGTTGTAGCTCTGTTACGTTCAGTAATAGGGACAGCATGGACCCCTTTGAAGAGAGAAATTCTTTGATGGGACTGTATTGTTTTTCATCAACTGATGATGATACAGACTTGGCAAAGATGACTTTTCACTCACAGTGTAAACCCTCGAGAAAGTAACATCCAGTTACACCAGTTCTTATCCAAACTTACCTTTCCCTTTGTTTTTGTTTTTTTTTAAATCTTTTCTTAGTACCAGCTGTAACCAACTTTGCAGTGATGCCCACAATCTGCAAATTGTGAGCTATTCAGAGGCAGTAAGTGAGTGGGGCACTGACGTCATGTCACTTGCTGTCTCTGATTGTCTGAAGGCAGGCCTGAAACATGCAAGCTGCCACTACCATGTTTAAGTGGTTGGCAAAGACTGGTGAAGGTCAACACATCCTCACTAGAAATACTGAGGTTTGGAAGGTTGTGGCTATTTTTGCTAGAGATATATCAGGGAAAATCTCATGCTTGTAAAACACCATCTTGGAGTGGAAAGTTCTTTTCAGTGGATCATAGGTTGGGGGAGGGGGCGAAAATTCTGGGAGCCTTGAAGAATGTGTGGAAGTCGAGAACATTATCTCGGAAAGCAAAAATGGGTATGTTTGAAGGAATAGTGGTTCCAACAATGTTGTATGGTTGCGAGGCGTGGGCTATGGATAGAGTTGTGCGCAGGAGGATGGATGTGCTGGAAATGAGATGTTTGAGGACAATGTGTGGTGTGAGGTGGTTTGATCGAGTAAGTAACGTAAGGGTAAGAGAGATGTGTGGAAATAAAAAGAGCGTGGTTGAGAGAGCAGAAGAGGGTGTTTTGAAATGGTTTGGGCACATGGAGAGAATGAGTGAGGAAAGATTGACCAAGAGGATATATGTGTCGGAGGTGGAGGGAACGAGGAGAAGAGGGAGACCAAATTGGAGGTGGAAAGATGGAGTGAAAAAGATTTTGTGTGATCGGGGCCTGAACATGCAGGAGGGTGAAAGGAGGGCAAGGAATAGAGTGAATTGGAGCGATGTGGTATACCGGGGTTGACGTGCTGTCAGTGGATTGAATCGGGGCATGTGAAGCGTCTGGGGTAAACCATGGAAAGCTGTGTAGGTATGTATATTTTGCGTGTGTGGACGTATGTATATACATGTGTATGGGGGTGGGTTGGGCCATTTCTTTCGTCTGTTTCCTTGCGCTACCTCGCAAACGCGGGAGACAGCGACAAAGCAAAAAAAAAAAAAAAAAAAGAAATAATTAATAGATATATATTTGCTGATGATTAGCTTCCTTCTTTCAAACTTTGCCACAGCATGAGAAGGCTTGATGTATTTAATGTGCAAAAAAGTGTAAGGTGTGGAGATAATCAGCTGTGTGATGTCTGAAAAAGATTCCTTCTGCATCATTTCATCGTGAAAATTAAGGAAAGGCATACTTGATTTTGAGAGGAAAAAAGAGAAAGCAGTCATTTCTGTACAAATAGAATAATAGAACCCAAAGATAGTCATTCATCATAGTGACCTTCATCAAAGTAAACTTTGAACTTTTGGCCATATCTTTTTTAGTGTAGTGTGTAATTTTAACGCTTTTACTCAAATTATTCTATCATAAGATGTAATTCATACACGGTATGATGTAAAAGTAGCAATCTTTTTACAACAGGTTCAGCAATTGTTGAAAGTTGTCAAAACAAACTTTGTTGTAATGAAACTCCTGGAGGGAGGACACAAGGCTGATGACCCCACACGACCCCAGTTTGATTTTACAACCCACCCATGCTTTCCAATTATCAAGATTTAGCAGAAGGTTGTGAGGAAGAGATCCCCGAAGGATCTCCTCCCAATCAATGAGCTTGAAGAAGTTAGATAAAGTGGATACTTGAATATCAATAAGACACCTAGTATAGTACTAGTAATAGATGTCTACCATTTGAGTTGAAAGCAATGGAGGCACTGGAAGATGGTCCAAGAATTCACCATGAAGACAAAAGTTTGTGTGTAATAAGAGTGTGATTCATCTTGATTGAAGACTCATCTGTGGCTAGAAAAGATGATAAGAAACTACAGGTACAGTAGTTCTATATTTTATGTATACAGTATGTATGACCAAATGATCCATTTTGTTAATCCCGGAAGAGTAAGGAGTTGACATAATTCACTTGAAATTGAATGCATTTTTTATTATAGGATACGTTTTCATATTCATGCAATATTAGATTACAGGTTATATTTTGAGTGATATTTGAATCACAGTACAAAGCAGATATGATAAGAAGAATTGGTATACAGGGCTGAACATTAATGGCCCTTCATAATCTCTCTTTAGTGCAAACGATTGTTTTTGTTCAAGATTTAGAGCTTGTGTGGCCATATTCAATACTGTACTAGTTCAGGATCAAGAACCTACATGGTAGATTCCTTACATATATATATATATATATATATATATATATATATATATATATATATATATATATATATATATATGTATATATATTATGTGTGTGTGTGTGTGTGTGTGTGTGTGTGTGTGTGTGTATATGTATGTGAACTTATGATTCTAAAAGAAATGACATTTGATTCAAGGAAAACACATGAGTAATGCATAAAAGCCAGCAGGAGAATAGCATGTTTGGTTTTCTTGGTTGCAGATATGTAGTGATACCTCATTTACTTGAAATTCAGTGACTTGGAAGCTTGTTATAAGATAGTTAAGCTAAAAAATGATTTTTTTTTCAAGACATTTGATGTGAAATATAACAAGTTCTTC
Organism: Panulirus ornatus; assembly: GCF_036320965.1. NCBI lineage: Eukaryota > Metazoa > Arthropoda > Malacostraca > Decapoda > Palinuridae > Panulirus > Panulirus ornatus. The sequence continues at coordinate 57,560,946 of NC_092227.1, read as the reverse complement.
AAGTATTATCAAAAGACATATTAGTGTTCTGTATTGTAAAATATTTCATTTGTTATTGTACTGTTCATTGTACTGGTCGTTTCAAAAAGCAGCTGGAACAACAAATGGCTTTTGTATAATTTTGTATGAATTTGCTGTTTTTCACTCGCTTATTTTTTATTACACTTGTGCCTGTATGTACATGACATAGTTACTTTACTGTATATATTGTATGAGTATATTTTGATGTGCTTAAGCCAGAAACCATATAATATGAACAGGTTCTCCACCAAATATTCCAGGGAAATAACAAATTATTTGTGTGGACATGAGAGCAGCCAGTAATGTTCAGCCTTGGTACATAGTTTCATAGAAAATTCAATGCATATTCTTTGCATATAGTTTACTGAAAGTAATCTTTTTCTCAGGGCTGTATTTGAAATGAGGCAAAGAGAGGCATATGCCTCAGGACTCCACTCTGTATGGGGCCCCTTCAAATTGAATTACTGTATTATTATTATTATTATTATTATTATTATTATTATTATTATTATTATTATTATTGTTATTATTATTATTGTTATTATTAGAATATGTTTTTTCAGTTTTTAAGTAGCCTTATAGGCAAAAAATGTAACTTTTCGTTATATGATATCTGTTTCACAATGGTCGTACATTGAATTATCTTGTAAGTATATTGGCTTGTAGTAACGTATTTCTGCTAAATTTCCAACACTACAGAGACATTGTTGGTCAATAGCAGTTAGACAGTCAGTCAGTCTTATTTCTGAGCTCCTTTCATCAGAGGAACAAGTGAATGGTGTAGACTATAGTTTACAGGAGTTCCGAACCTGAGGGCTGAATGTATCTCCTGGACTGGTTTGTGTGGTCCTTATCCCTCTTGAGAAATATTAGGCCTGCTGCATATTGTTAGGATAGGGTCTTCCTGAGGTAGGCTAGGGACTCCAAAATCTCTTTTACCAAGGAGTCTTCATGGGTCTAGATTTGGCTCTGTTTTCACCCAATTGTCAGGTTTGATATTAATTCTCTAAGCATGATCTAAGTCAGCTTTTGAGTTATCTACAAATTTGACACTTAAAGTACAGAGAGAAGAAATGCACATTAAAGTAATTTGGAATATGTTAATAACTTTGCATTAACAAATAAAATGTCTTGTACAACTTCTTCATACAATTCGGGAAGTATTGTTTATTCTCTGGAGTGATAATTGCAGATGTTAGGAGAAATAACTTCTTTTGATTAATTTGATGTGTGTTAACAATAATGAAATATTTAGTATTATACAAATTTAGATAGAAACTATGGATGATATGCATTTTTTATTTGTGACATTTTTAACTCAGAATTATTTGAAATTATGATGGTATGCATTTAATTTGCATAAAAATATCATGTAACTAATTGAGCCATAGATAAGATATGGTAGTGAGTCTAGTTGTGACGTGAAAGTAACAAGATTTAATGCATGTGAACAATGTACTGGTGTGCCACTTAGACTATAGGTATTCTGCAATTCCAAGAATATATTTTTTCATTAATGAAAAGGTTTTCAGTAAAATTGTATGATGTATCTTTACATATTAAACTTAATATTGTATATTGTGTACTTATATATATATATATATATATATATATATATATATATATATATATATATATATATATATATATATATATATATATATATAAACTGTATTGTGTGCTTCAGAAGTCACTGTTTAGCCAATAATTGCTGTGCATGTTTGTGGCACTGTCAGAGTTACCAATACACAGTTTGCACCATAGCTAAGATATACAAAGAAGTAACACATCAAGGATAATTTGATATTACAAAACTAAAACTCATTGCCATCAATTGGCATCAGAATCATCGCATAGAAAGATATTTTTAAGAACATTAGTTCAAGTACCTTGTGAGAGATTCATATGTATATTTACAGGTCTGTTCATGTGCCTATATGTAAGGATGGTTGTCTATATCAGTTTGTATTTCACAGGCTTTCTTATGCAGTATAGTAGAACCTCTCCTTCATGCTATGTTTTCGACATAAATCGACATACTCAGCCAGTTAAACCATCACACGTTCTTCCTTACTTTATCCTTTTGTACTCTGGTATATCTATACCTGCCTAATTCACCGTGATTAATTCTCATGGCATTTACTCTACATCTGTTCAATCGACATTTCCATTTCACCTTATCCCTCAGTCTTATGATCATGGTCACTGTTTCTCTGTTCCTGATTTTAATGTCCTCCTCCCTTAAAAAAAAAAGAAGGAACAATGGACCTCATTTACACAAGTCCATTCTTTTTTTTTGCAGTGTATAATGCACTGGAACTACAGCTTATCATCATATTATCCATTCCCAAGTCCCACAGACCATTTCATGATATATTTTGACCATTTCACCTGCGAGCCTGCAGTCTGTTGGGAATGAGAGGGCCTGGGAAATGCGTTAGTTGTTGTTCGCTGATGATATAGCATTGGTTGCTGATTCAAATAAGAAACTGCAGAAGTTAGTGATCATGTTTGGCAGTGTGAGAAAGGAGAAAGTTGAAGAGTAAATGTGAATAAAAGCAAGGTTCGTAGGTTCAGCAGTGTTGAGAGACAAGTTACTTGAATGGAGAAAATTGGAGGAAGTGAAGTGTTTTAGATATCTGGGAGTGGACTTTGCAGCAAATTGCATCATGGAAGCAGCAGTAAGTCATAGAGTGGGGAAGGGGGCAAAGGTTCAGGGGCAGAAATGGGTATGATTGAAGAAATAGTGGTTACAACAATATCATATGGTTGTGAGGCATTAGCTATAGGTAGGGTTGTGCAGAGGAGGGTGGATGCATTGAAAATGAAATGCATGAGGACACTGTATGGTGTGAGTTGGTTTGATCGAATATGTAATGAAAGGGTAAGAGAGAGCAGAAGAGGGTGTGTTGAAATGAGTTGGACACGTGGAGAGAATGAATGAGGAAAGGTTGACAAAGAGGATATATGTGTCAGAAGTGGAGGGAACAAGGAGAGCAGGAAGACCAAATTGGAGATGGAAGGATGGAGTGAAAAAGATTTTAAGCAAACATGGCCTGAACAACAAGGAGGATGGTGAAAGGCATGCATGGAATAAATTGAATTGGAACGATGTGGTATAAAGGGGTCATTGTGCTGTCAGTGGACTAAACCAGAGCATGTGAAATGTCTAGGGTAAATCATGGAAAGGTCTGTGGGACCTGGAATGTGGATAGGGAGCTGTAGCTTTGGTGCATTACACATGACAGCTTGAGAATGGATGCGAGCAGATGTGGCTTTTCTTCGTCTTTTTCCTGGTGCTACCTCACTGTCGTAAGGGGTGATGATTGGATGTGGGGGGATAAGAGAATGTATATGTTATCTTTTTTTCTTTTCTTTCATACATTTGTGCTGTTTCTTGTTGGGCAGGGTAGTGTTGGAAATGGATGACAGTGAACAAGTATGAATATGTACAAGTGTATATATGTGCATGTATACATGTATATACACACCTTGATATTGCATTATGCACGAGAAGACTGATGCATAATCCTATGACCACTTTTGGTTCACTATCCTTTGCAGCCAGAGCGGAGCTACAAGCATGCCTAAGGAAACCACCTTGAGTTGTCTTTTATCATAAGTAAGAAGTTAATAAATATTGATGGGCTACCTGAGTTTGTTCCCTTCTGATACCCTATTGCCGAAGGTTTTCATGCCCTCTAGCCACAGTGGGAAAGCAAAAAGACTTGACACAAGAGCAAATAGCTTCAGTTATTAGTGTGTACAAATACAGAGGCCTATAAGGGAAATATCGAAGAGTGTGGGTGCTAGTGTCCAGTCAGTTCAAGTATGGACAAAAAGATTTCACAACAGTGGAGGTAAGGCAACACTAGCAAACAAGAGAAGTTGTGGGAAGGCTTGTAAGACTTCCCCATGCACACTAACCATCCTGCAACGTTAGCTAGAAGCTAATCCATGTCTGTCAAGAAGAAACCCAAGACTGATTGGTGATGTGTCAGTAAGGACTGTTCATTGACACATCCATGACGACCTGCACTTCAACTACCATCGAGCCCGAAAGATGCTCCTCCTCACCCTTATGCAGAGGCGGGCTAGGATCGCATTTGCCAAGAAATGCCTTCAGTTGGATGAGTCCAAGTGGAAGCATGTTCTATGGATTGATGAAGCCATGTTTTCTTCGACTGGGAACCAAGTTGGCATGTTTATTGGCGCTCTGGTAGTGACCCTCTCGATCCCAACTACACTTTCGGTTGTGTTAGATACCCTGATTTGCTCATGGTTTGGGGTTGTTTATGGAATTGGTGACCTTGTCATACTGCCCAGAAATCAAACCATGAATCAGCACAAATACCTACAGTTACTGATGGACTATTTACCAGACTGTTTTCAGAAGTGCCATGCAGACTTCTTCATGCAGGATGGCATTTCTTGCCATGTGGAAAAATCTGTTAAGGAGTGGCTTATTGACTGTGGAATTGACTTCATCAGTGATTGGCCTGGAAACAGCCTGTATATCAGTCCAATAGAGAACTTGTTGAGCATCATTAAGTGCCGACTTTCAGGGAACGATACTAGCAGTGTCCCGAACTTAAGGTGGCCATTCTTGAAGAGTGGTGCAGTTTGGATCCACAGCTTCTCAAGACCTTGGCAGAATCAGTCCCTTCATGCCATCAAGAATGTATAGACAGGAAAGGGAAGCCAATCATCTATTAAAACTTTATATGAATATAACTAGAGAATAGTTTATCTTTATATATATCCATTGGCTCCCTCACGCATAATGCAGTCAAGTGAGAAACTGCATTAGTTGGTGACTGAGTTTGGAAAGTCGTGTGAAGGAAAAAGTTGAGAGTAAATGTGAATAAGATTAAGGTTATTAGGTTCAGTAGGGTGGAGGGACAAGTTGATTGGTCTGTAAGTTTGAATGGAGAAAAATTGGAGGAAGTGACGTGTTTTAGATATCTGGGAGCGGACGTAGCAGCAGATGGAACCATGGCAGCGGAAGTGAGTCACAGGATAGGGGATGGGGCGAAGGTTCTCGTAGTGTTGAAGAATGTGTGGAAGGAGAGAATGTTATCTTGGAGAGCAAAAATCGGTATGTTTGAAGGAATAGTAGTTCCAACAATGTTATGTGGTTGCAAGGCATGGGCTATAGATAAGGTTGTACGAAGGAGGGTGGATGTCTTGGAAATGAAATGTTTGAGGACGGTATGTGGCGTGAGGTGGTTTGATCGAGTATGTAATGAAAGGGTTAGAGAGATGTGTGGAAATAGAAAGAGTGTGGTTAAGAGAGCAGAAGAGGATGCATTGAAATGATTTGAACATATGGAGAGAATGAGTGAGGAAAGATTGACAAAGAGGATATATGTGGCTTGAGGTGGAGGGAAGAAGGAGAAGCAGACCAAATTTGTGGTGCAAGGAATAGAGAGAATTGAAACGACATGGTATATTAGGGTCGACGTGCTGTCAGTGGACTGTGGTTTCGTTGCATTACACATGACATCTAGAGACTGAGTGTGAACAAATGTGACCTTTTTGTGTGTTTTTCTGGCACTACCTTGCTGAAGTTGGGGGTAGTGATGCTGTTTCCTGTTGGGCGGGCTAGCAACAGGAATGGATGAAGACAAGGGGTTGGTGAGAGGACAAGAGCTAAGAATGAAGTAGCGCTACTTAAGTAGAGGTTGTGGGAGTGTGTGGTAGTGTGTAAGGAAGTAAACTCTGGATTGATGTGGGTAAAACTGAAAGTGGATGGCAAGAGGTTGGTGATTATTGGTGCATATGCATCTGGTCATGAGAAGAAAGATCATGAGAGGCAAGTGTTTTTAGAGCAGCTAAGTGAGTGTGCCAGTAGTTTTGGTGCACAAGACTGGGTATGAGTGATGGGTGATTTGAATGCAAAGGTGAGGGTATAATTGGTGTGCCTGGGATATTCATTGTTATGGATGGAAATGGTGAAGAGCTTGTGGAGTTGTGTGCTGAAAAAAGACTGGTGATTGGGAATATGTGGTTAAAAAAGAGATATACAAAAGTATATGTGTGTGAGGAGGAGAGGTGGTCAACAGGCATTATTAGATTATGTATTAATTGATAGGCATGTAAAAGAGAGACTTTTGGATGTAAATATGTCTGATCACTGTCTTGTCGAGGTGAAGGTGAAGATTTATAGAGGTTTTCTAAAAAGAAGAAACAATGCTGGGGAGGTGAGAGTGATGAGAATAAGTGAGCTTGGAAAAGAGACTTACAAGAAAAAATACTAGGAGAGATTAAGTGGAGAATGGCAAAAGGTGAGTGCAAATGAAGTGAGAGGAGTGGTTGAGGAATGGGATGTATTAAGTGAAGCAGTGATGGCATGTGCAAGAGATGTATGTAGCATGTGAAAGGTGGGAGGTGGGCAGATGAGAAAGGGTAGTGAGTGGTGGCATGAAGAGGTAACGTTGCTTTTGAAAGAGAAAAGAGAGGTATTTGGACAATACTTAAAAGGTAGGAGAGTAAATGACTGGGAGATGTATAAGAGGAAGTGGCAGGAAGTCAGGTGGAAGGTGCAGGGGTTGGAAAAGAGGGCAAATGAGACAGGTTGAGAGAGTATCATTAAACTTTAGGGAATTGAGAAATATGTTGTGGAAGGAGGTGAATAATATGCAAAAGACAAGAGACCAAATGGGCTCCTCAGTGAAGGGGGAAAGTGATAACTGTTAGTGATGGAGAGAAGAGGAGATGCAGTGAGTATTTTGAAGAATTGTTGAAAGTGTTTTATGATAGAGTGGCAGATGTAGGGTGTTTAGGTCGGGGTGATGTACGAAGTGAAAGAGTCAGGGAGAGTGGTTTGATGAAGAGAGAAGAGGTGGTGAAAGCCTTGCATAAGATGAAATTCAGCAAGGCTGTGGATTTGGATGGTATAACAGTTGAATTTATTAAGGGGTGACTGTGTTGTTGATTGTTTGGTAAGGATATTCACTGTATGTATGGATTATGACGAAGTGCCTCAGGATTGGCAGAATGCATGTATAGTCCCATTGCACAAAGGCAAAGGGGATAAAGGTGTGTTTAAACTACAGAGGTATGTTTGTTGAGTAGACCTGGAAAATTGTATTTGAAGTTATTGATTGAGAGGGTGAAAGCATGTGCTTAGCATTAGATTAGGGAGGAGGGGTGTGGTTTCAGAAGTGGTAGGGGATATATGAGTCAGGTTTTGCATTGAAGAATGAGTGTAAGAAATACTTAGAAAAACAGATGGATTTGCATGTAGCATTTATGGATCTGGAGAGGGCACATGATAGAAATGCTTTGTGGAAGGTCTTAAGAATATATGGTGTGGGGTAAACTGCTAGAAGCAGTGAAAGGTTTTTAGCAAGGGTGTAAAGCATGTGTACGAGAAGGAAGAGAGGAGAGTGATTGTTCCTGGTGGTCAGTCTGTGGCAAGGGTGTTTGATGTCACCATGGTTGTTTTATTTGTTTATGGCTGGTTGGTTAGGGAGGTAGATGCAAGAGTTTTGGAGAGAGGAGTGAGTATGTAGTCTTTTTGGGTTCAGAGGGCTTGAGAAGTGAGTTGGTTTTGTTTGTCGATGGTACAGCTCTGGTGGCTGATTCAAGTGAGAAGCTGCAAGGAATAGAGTGAATTGGAACTGGGGTTGACATGCTGTCAAGGGACTGAACCAGGGCATTTGAAACGTCTGTGGTAAACCATGGGAAGCTCTGTGGGGCCTGGATGTGGATTGGGAGCTGTGGTTTCATTGCATTACACATGACAGCTAGAGACTGAGCGTGAATGAATGTAGCCTTTTTTGTTTGTTTTCCTGGTGCTACCTTGCTGAAGCAGGGGTAGTGATGATGTTTCCTGTGGGGCAGGGTAGTGTCAGGAATGGATGAAGGCAAGCAAGTATGAATATGTACGTGTGTATATATGTATATGTCTTTGTATGCATATGTATATATGTTGATATGTATATGTACATGTATGGGCACTTATGTATGTATATGTACGTGTATAGGCGCATATGTATATATATGAGTGGATGGACTGTTCTTCATCAGTTTCCTGGCGCTACCTCACTGATGCGGGAAATGGTGACTATGTTGACTAAGTATGATAAAGATATGTATATTTATTTATTCATAGTTTTATTTATTTTGCTTTGTCGCTGTCTTCCGCGTTTGCGAGGTAGCGCAAGGAAACAGAAGAAAGAAATGGCCCAACCCACCCCCATACACATGTATATACATACACGTCCACACACGCAAATATACATACCAATACATCTCAGTGTACACATATATATACACACACACTATTCCTTCAAACATACCCATTTTTGCTTTCCGAGATAATGTTCTCGACTTCCACACATTCTTCAAGGCTCCCAGAATTTTCGCCCCCTCCCCCACCCTATGATATACTTCCACTTCCATGGTTCCATCCGCTGCCAGATCCACTCCCAGATATCTAAAACACTTTACTTCCTTCAGTTTTTCTCCATTCGAACTTACCTCCCAATTGACTTGACCCTCAACCCTACTGTACCTAATAACCTTGCTCTTATTCACATTTACTCTTAACTTTCTTCTTTCACACACTTTACTAAACTCAGTCACCAGCTTCTGCAGTTCTCACATGAATCAGCCACCAGCGCTGTATCATCAGCGAACAACAACTGACTCACTTCCTAAGCTCTCTCATCCCCAACAGACTTCATACTTGCCCCTCTTTCCAAAACTCTTGCATTCACCTCCCTAACAAACCCATCCATAAACAAATCAAACAACCATGGAGACATCACACACCCCTGCCGCAAACCTACATTCACCGAGAACCAATCACTTTCCTCTCTTCCTACATGTACACTTAGAAAAGCAAATGGATTTGTATGTAGCATTTATGGATCTGGAGAAGGCATATGATAGAGTTGATAGAGATGCTCTGTGGAAGGTATTAAAAATATATGGTATGGGAGGCAAGTTGTTAGAAGCAGTGAAAAGTTTTTATCGAGGATGTAAGGCATGTGTACGTGTAGGAAGAGAGGAAAGTGATTGGTTCTCAGTGAATGTAGGTTTGCGGTAGGGGTGTGTGATGTCTCCATGGTTGTTTAATTTGTTTATGGATGAGGTTGTTAGGGAGGTGAATGCAAGAGTTTTGGAAAGAGGGGCAAGTATGAAGTCTGTTGGGGATGAGAGAGCTTAGGAAGTGAGTCAGTTGTTGTTCGCTGATGATACAGCGCTGGTGGCTGATTCATGTGAGAAACTGCAGAAGCTGGTGACTGAGTTTAGTAAAGTGTGTGAAGGAAGAAAGTAAGAGTAAATGTGAATAAGAGCAATGTTATTAGGTACAGTAGGGTTGAGGGTCAAGTCAATTGGGAGGTGAGTTTGAATGGAGAAAAACTGGAGGAAGTGAAGTGTTTTAGATATCTGGGAGTGGATCTGGCAGCGGATGGAACCATGGAAGCGGAAGTGGATCATAGGGTGGGGGAGGGGGCGAAAATTCTGGGAGCCTTGAAGAATGTGTGGAAGTCGAGAACATTATCTCGGAAAGCAAAAGTGGTTATGTTTGAAGGAATAGTGGTTTCCAACAATGTTGTATGGTTGCGAGGCGTGGGCTATGGATAGAGTTGTGCGCTAGGAGATGGATGTGCTGGAAATTGAGATGTTTGAGGACAATGTGTGGTGTGAGGTGGTTTGATCGAGTAAGTAACGTAAGGGTAAGAGAGATGTGTGGAAATAAAAAGACATGGTTGAGAGAGCAGAAGAGGGTGTTTTGAAATGGTTGGGCACATGGAGAGAATGAGTGAGGAAAGATTGACCAAGAGGATATATGTGTCGGAGGTGGAGGGAATGAGGAGAAGAGGGAGACCAAATTGGAGGTGGAAAGATGGAGTGAAAAAGATTTTGTGTGATCGGGGCCTGAACATGCAGGAGGGTGAAAGGAGGGCAAGGAATAGAGTGAATTGGAGCGATGTGGTATACCGCGGTTGACGTGCTGTCAGTGGATTGAATCAAGGCATGTGAAGCGTCTGGGGTAAACCATGGAAAGCTGTGTAGGTATGTATATTTGCGTGTGTGGACGTATGTATATACATGTGTATGGGGGTGGGTTGGGCCATTTCTTTCATCTGTTTCCTTGCACTACCTCGCAAACGCGGGAGACAGCGACAAAGCAAAAAAAAAAAAAAAGAACAGAGGACTGGGCCTCTAAGGGAATATTCTCAACTGACTCATTCTCTGTTCCTTCTTTTGGAAAATTAAAAAAAAAAACGAGATGGGATTTGAAGCCCCCCACTCCCTCCCCTTTTAGTCGCCTTCTATGACACACAGGGAATACGTGGGAAGTATTCTTTCTCCCCTATCCCCAGGGATAATATATATATATATATATATATATATATATATATATATATATATATATATATATATATATATATATATATATATTTATTCATTTTTTATTTATTTTGCTTTGTCGCTGTGTCCCGCGTTTGCGAGGTAGCGCAAGGAAACAGACGAAAGAAATGGCCCAACCCACCCCCATACACATGTATATACATACACGTCCACACATGCAAATATACATACCTATACATCTCAATGTACCCATATATATACACACACAGACGCATACATATATACCCATGCACACAGTTCACACTGTCTGCCTTTATTCATTCCCATCGCCACCTCGCCACACATGGAATACCATCCCCCTCCCCCCTCATGTGTACGAGGTAGCACTAGGAAAAGACAACAAAGGCCCCATTTGTTCACACTCAGTCTCTAGCTGTCATGCAATAAAGCCCGAAACCACAGCTCCCTTTCCACATCCAGGCCCCACACAACTTTCCATGGTTTACCCCAGACACTTCACATGCCCTGATTCAATCCAATGACAGCACGTCAACCCCGGTATACCACATCGATCCAATTCACTCTATTCCTTGCCCGCCTTTTACCCTCCTGCATGTTCAGGCCCTGATCACTCAAAATCTTTTTCACTCCATCTTTCCACCTCCAATTTGGTCTCCCATTTCTCCTCATTCCCTCCAGCTCCGACACATACATCCTCTTGGTCAATCTTTCCTCACTCATTCTCTCCATGTGCCCAAACCATTTCAAAACACCCTCTTACCCTTACATTACTTACTCGATCAAACCACCTCACGCCACACATTGTCCTCAAACATCTCATTTCCAGCACATCCAACCTCCTGCATGCAACTCTATCCATAGCCCACGCCTCGCAACCATACAACATATATATATATATATATATATATATATATATATATATATATATATATATATATATGGGTTGATTAGAAAGGGTAGTGAGTGGTGGGATGAAGAAGTAAGAGTATTAGTGAAGGAGAAGAGAGAGGCTTTTGGACGATTTTTGCAGGGAAAAAATGCAATTGAGTGGGAGACGTATAAAAGAAAGAGACAGGAGGTCAAGAGAAAGGTGCAAGAGGTGAAAAAAGGGCAAATGAGAGTTGGGGTGAGAGAGTATCATTAAATTTTAGGGAGAATAAAAAGATGTTCTGGAAGGAGGTAAGCAAAGTGCGTAAGACAAGGGAGCAAATGAGAACTTCAGTGAAGGGCGCAAATGGGGAGGTAATAACAAGTAGTGGTGATGTGAGAAGGAGATGGAGTGAGTATTTTGAAGGTTTGTTGAATGTGTTTGATGATAGAGTGGCAGATATAGGGTGTTTTGGTCGAGGTGGTGTGCAAAGTGCGAGGGTTAGGGAAAATGATTTGGTAAACAGAGAAGAGGTAGTAAAAGCTTTGCGGAAGATGAAAGCCGGCAAGGCTGCAGGTTTAGATGGTATTGCAGTGGAATTTATTAAAAAAGGGGGTGACTGTATTGTTGACTGGTTGGTAAGGTTATTTAATGTATGTATGACTCATGGTGAGGTGCCTGAGGATTGGCGGAATGCGTGCATAGTGCCATTGTACAAAGGCAAAGGGGATAAGAGTGAGTGCGTAAATTACAGAGGTATAAGTTTGTTGAGATTCCTGGCAAATTATATGGGAGAGTATTGATTGAGAGGGTGAAGGCATGTACAGAGCATCAGATTGGGGAAGAGCAGTGTGGTTTCAGAAGTGGTAGAGGATGTGTGGATCAGGTGTTTGCTTTGAAGAATGTATGTGAGAAATACTTAGAAAAGCAAATGGATTTGTATGTAGCATTTATGGATCTGGAGAAGGCATATGATAGAGTTGATAGAGATGCTCTGTGGAAGGTATTAAGAATATATGGTGTGGGAGGCAAGTTGTTAGAAGCAGTGAAAAGTTTTTATCGAGGATGTAAGGCATGTGTACGTGTAGGAAGAGAGGAAAGTGATTGGTTCTCAGTGAATATAGGTTTGCGGCAGGGGTGTGTGATGTCTCCATGGTTGTTTAATTTGTTTATGGATGGGGTTGTTAGGGAGGTGAATGCAAGAGTTTTGGAAAGAGGGGCAAGTATGAAGTCTGTTGGGGATGAGAGAGCTTGGGAAGTGAGTCAGTTGTTGTTCGCTGATGATACAGCGCTGGTGGCTGATTCATGTGAGAAACTGCAGAAGCTGGTGACTGAGTTTGGTAAAGTGTGTGAAAGAAGAAAGTGAAGAGTAAATGTGAATAAGAGCAAGGTTATTAGGTACAGTAGGGTTGAGGGTCAAGTCAACTGGGAGGTGAGTTTGAATGGAGAAAAACTGGAGGAAGTGAAGTGTTTTAGATATCTGGGAGTGGATCTGGCAGCGGATGGAACCATGGAAGCAGAAGTGGATCATAGGGTGGGGGAGGGGGCGAAAATTCTGGGAGCCTTGAAGAATGTGTGGAAGTCGAGAACGTTATCTCGGAAAGCAAAAATGGGTATGTTTGAAGGAATAGTGGTTCCAACAATGTTGTATGGTTGCGAGGCGTGGGCTATGGATAGAGTTGTGCGCAGGAGGATGGATGTGCTGGAAATGAGATGTTTGAGGACAATGTGTGGTGTGAGGTGGTTTGATCGAGTAAGTAACGTAAGGGTAAGAGAGATGTGTGGAAATAAAAAGAGCGTGGTTGAGAGAGCAGAGGAGGGTGTTTTGAAATGGTTTGGTCACATGGAGAGAATGAGTGAGGAAAGATTGACCAAGAGGATATATGTGTCGGAGGTGGAGGGAACAAGGAGAAGAGGGAGACCAAATTGGAGGTGGAAAGATGGAGTGAAAAAGATTTTTTGTGATCGGGGCCTGAACATGCAGGAGGGTGAAAGGAGGGCAAGGAATAGAGTGAGTTGGAGCGATGTGGTATACCGGGATTGACGTGCTGTCAGTGGATTGAATCAGGGCATGTGAAGCGTCTGGGGTAAACCATGGAAAGCTGTGTAGGTATATATATTTGCGTGTGTGGACGTATGTATATACATGTGTATGGGGGTGGGTTGAGCCATTTCTTTCGTCTGTTTCCTTGCGCTACCTCGCAAACGCCGGAGACAGCGACAAAGCAAAAAAAAAAAAAAAAATATATATATATATATATATATATATATATATATATATATATATATATATATATATATATATATATATATATTTTTTTTTTTTTTTTTTTTTTTATACTTTGTCGCTGTCTCCCGCGTTTGCGAGGTAGCGCAAGGAAACAGACGAAAGAAATGGCCCAACCCCAAATCATATATATATATATATATATATATATATATATATATATATATATAGTGTTTTGGGAGCAGCTGAATGAGTGTGTTAGTGGTTTTGATGCACGAGACCGGGTTATAGTGATGGGTGATTTGAATGCAAAGGTGAGTAATGTGGCAGTTGAGGGAATAATTGGTATACATGGGGTGTTCAGTGTTGTAAATGGAAATGGTGAAGAGCTTGTAGATTTATGTGCTGAAAAAGGACTGATGATTGGGAATACCTGGTTTAAAAAGCGAGATATACATAAGTATACTTATGTAAGTAGGAGAGATGGCCAGAGAGCGTTATTGGATTACGTGTTAATTGACAGGCGTGCGAAAGAGAGACTTTTGGATGTTAATGTGCTGAGAGGTGCAACTGGAGGGATGTCTGATCATTATCTTGTGGAGGCTAAGGTGAAGATTTGTATGGGTTTTCAGAAAAGAAGAGTGAATGTTGGGGTGAAGAGGGTGGTGAGAGTAAGTGAGCTTGGGAAGGAGACCTGTGTGAGGAAGTACCAGGAGAGACTGAGTACAGAATGGAAAAAGGTGAGAACAATGGAAGTAAGGGGAGTGGGGGAGGAATGGGATGTATTTAGGGAATCAGTGATGGATTGCGCAAAAGATGCTTTTGGCATGAGAAGAGTGGGAGGTGGGTTGATTAGAAAGGGTAGTGAGTGGTGGGATGAAGAAGTAAGAGTATTAGTGAAAGAGAAGAGAGAGGCATTTGGACGATTTTTGCAGGGAAAAAATGAAATGGAGTGGGAGATGTATAAAAGAAAGAGACAGGAGGTCAAGAGAAAGGTGCAAGAGGTGAAAAAAAGGGCAAATGAGAGTTGGGGTGAGAGAGTATCATTAAATTTTAGGGAGAATAAAAAGATGTTATGGAAGGAGGTAAATAAAGTGCGTAAGACAAGGGAGCAAATGGGAACTTCAGTGAAGGGCACAAATGGGGAGGTGAAAACAAGTAGTGGTGATGTGAGAAGGAGATGGAGTGAGTGTTTTGAAGGTTTGTTGAATGTGTTTGATGATAGAGTGGCAGATATAGGGTGTTTTGGTCGAGGTGGTGTGCAAAGTGAGAGGCTTAGGGAAAATGATTTGGTAAACAGAGAAGAGGTTGTAAAAGCTTTGCGGAAGATGAAAGCCGGCAAGGCAGCAGGTTTGGATGGTATTGCAGTGGAATTTATTAAAAAAGGGGGTGACTGTATTGTTGACTGGTTGGTAAGGTTATTTAATGTATGTATGACTCATGGTGAGGTGCCTGAGGATTGGCGGAATGCCCATTGTACAAAGGCAAAGGGGATAAGAGTGAGTGCTCAAATTACAGAGGTATAAGTTTGTTGAGGATTCCTGGTAAATTATATTGGAGGGTATTGATTGAGAGGGTGAAGGCATGTACAGAGCATCAGATTGGGGAAGAGCAGTGTGGCTTCAGAAGTGGTAGAGGATGTGTGGATCAGGTGTTTGCTTTGAAGAATGTATGTGAGAAATACTTAGAAAAGCAAATGGATTTGTATGTAGCATTTATGGATCTGGAGAAGGCATATGATAGAGTTGATAGAGATGCTCTGTGGAAGGTATTAAGAATATATGGTGTGGGAGGAAAGTTGTTAGAAGCAGTGAAAAGTTTTTATCGAGGATGTAAGGCATGTGTACGTGTAGGAAGAGAGGAAAGTGATTGGTTCTCAGTGAATGTAGGTTTGCGGCAGGGGTGTGTGATGTCTCCATGGTTGTTTAATTTGTTTATGGATGGGGTTGTTAGGGAGGTAAATGCAAGAGTTTTGGAAAGAGGGGCAAGTATGAAGTCTGTTGGGGATGAGAGAGCTTGGGAGGTGAGTCAGTTGTTGTTCGCTGATGATACAGCGCTGGTGGCTGATTCATGTGAGAAACTGCAGAAGCTGGTGACTGAGTTTGGTAAAGTGTGTGGAAGAAGAAAGTTAAGAGTAAATGTGAATAAGAGCAAGGTTATTAGGTACAGTAGGATTGAGGGTCAAGCCAATTCGGAGGTGAGTTTGAATGGAGAAAAACTGGAGGAAGTGAAGTGTTTTAGATATCTGGGAGTGGATCTGGCAGCGGATGGAACCATGGAAGCGGAAGTGGATCATAGGGTGGGGGAGGGGGCGAAAATTTTGGGGGTCTTGAAGAATGTGTGGAAGTCGAGAACATTATCTCGGAAAGCAAAAATAGGTATGTTTGAAGGAATAGTGGTTCCAACAATGTTGTATGGTTGCGAGGTGTGGGCTATGGATAGAGTTGTGTGCAGGAGGATGGATGTGCTGGAAATGAGATGTTTGAGGACAATGTTTGGTGTGAGGTGGTTTGATCGAGTGAGTAACGTAAGGGTAAGAGAGATGTGTGGAAATAAAAAGAGCGTGGTTGAGAGAGCAGAAGAGGGTGTTTTGAAGTGGTTTGGGCACATGGAGAGAATGAGTGAGGAAAGATTGACCAAGAGGATATATGTGTCGGAGGTGGAGGGAACGAGGAGAAGAGGGAGACCACATTGGAGGTGGAAAGATGGAGTGAAAAAGATTTTGTGTGATCGGGGCCTGAACATGCAGGAGGGTGAAAGGAGGGCAAGGAATAGAGTGAATTGGAGCGATGTGGTATACCGGGGTTGACGTGCTGTCAGTGGATTGAATCAAGGCATGTGAAGCGTCTTCTGGGGTAAACTATGGAAAGGTGTGTAGGTATGTATATTTGCGTGTGTGGACGTATGTATATACATGTGTATGGGGGGGGGGTTGGGCCATTTCTTTCGTCTGTTTCCTTGCGCTACCTCGCAAACGCGGGAGACAGCGACAAAGTATAATAAAAAATAATAATAATATATATATATATATTTCTCATACTCATACATGTTCGCTATTTCCCGCGTTAGCGAGGTAGCGTTAAGAACAGAGAACTCAGCCTCAGAGAGAAAATCCTCACTTGGCCCCTTTCTCTGTTCCTTGTATTGGAAAAGTAAAAACTGGAGGGGAGGATTTCCAGCCCCCCGCTCCCTCCCCTTTTAGTCGCCTTCTACGACATGCAGGGAGTACGTGGGAAGTACTCTTTCTCTCCCAATAATAATGATAATAATAATAATAATAATAATAATAATAATAATAATAATAATGATAAATGAATGAATGAATAAAGAATGTTCAGTCAATTCTTCCATGCTGACGTCTGAAGCTAAGCGGGGCGAAGAGGAGGGTTGCAGAGGGGGGGGGGGGGAGCTAAACTCCCCACGCCACCCCCTATCCATCACCCCTGCCCTAGAGAAACGACTCCCCTTCCCCCGCCCGTCCTAACCAACACCCAGCATTCTCAAGGGACCATTCCCCCCCCCCACTTTTCCCCCCATGAGGCAAACCTCTACCACCACCAACCTCAACCAAAAACCCCTTCAACCTCCAATACATGAGACAACCAAACACCTCAAACCTTCCCCCTTAACCCCCTCCAACTACCGCTACTACCAAAGAACCCCCTACCACCCCGACCCGTGACAACCAGCCAACCCCTTACCACCACCACATGACAACCAACCCCTACCAACACCACCGCATGACAACCCAACCACCACCACCACCATCACCATCACCACCTGCCCATGACAACAAACCCTCCCCCCCCCCTCCCTCACCACCACTATCTGACCAGTTCTATTGAATTTTCAAACATGAGAAAGCCTTCGCTGGTGAGATAAATCAATTTACTGCACGTTTCCTCCAACACTCCATCAAGATGGCCATATCTGCCTCCTCTCTCCTAGCGTCGCCCTTCGCCTTCGCGCCAGCTGGGATCTTCGGCCTTCCCTCACGCCTTGTTCCTCCTCTCACCCTGACTGGCCACTCGCCACCATCAACCATGACAGTAATTAACAGGGATGTGTTCAGAATAGATCGAGTCTATCACCACTTTGTTCTATAACTACCATCCCTTTACCCATCTACAACATCCTTTCCTTACAACACCTTTGCCTCATGTTCCATCAGGAGTACCCATTCCTTCTGATACTAACGTCCTTTTCATTCTGACAACTTTACCCCTGTCACCCACCTCCCCCTTTGCTCTAAGCACCTTTACCCCTTTATCTGTAACATCGTCACCCCTTTGTTCTCACACTCGTATCACTCACTCGTACCTCACCAACACGACCACGATTCTCCCCATTTATATATATATATATATATATATATATATATATATATATATGTTAAAATGTGTTACCAGATTTTACCTACAAGTATGTATGCTGTGAGAATTCATCTTTGGCAATCAGTGGATGAAAGGAATATATTCATGTTATGTTTTCATTCTAGAAGAGTCCATCATATACATTAGTCCTGCATTGAGTGCATCCTCAGAGCTGCAGGGTCCTCAATAAGGGAGTCCTGGGTTTTATAACTTGCTTGTCTTTTCCTACCTTGGCATCTTATCATCTGGAACAGATGAGTAAGCTTGTAAGGAAAATTTTTCACTTGGGTCCTTCTTTACTTCTTTCTTTTAGACAGTGATTTGGAGGGGAAGGATTTCTAGCTTACTACCCTGTTTGTCACCATCAAACAGCTCTGCATATTATCATGTTAAGCAGAGGCATGTAGACAGTCATAAAGCTTCTTTCCTCTTGCTTTGTCGTGCATTTTTTCATGTATTATTATTATGTATTCATGTATGACAGTAGACGTGTGCAGACTCTCCCCCAGAAACAATAGTTGCTAATCGTCTTTATACCATTAATTATTATTTTCAGGTCTTAAAACATTTGCCAAGAAATATAAATTTTTTTTTCTATGCTATCACATAGATCATGGTTATGGTCCTTCTTGCCATAAGTGGTAACAGTACTAAGGAAGAAAATGGATTTCTTCAGCAATTAAACACATAAGGAGAAATTAGAGGAAAGGACAATAAGTAGTAGAAAAAAGAAGCATTAAAAGATGGAGAAATAGAAAAATTTTTGTATTTTGAAGATTAACATGTTACATGAAAAGGGGCAAACATCTCACTGGTACTCTTTTGTGAATGTTCTTTTAGAAAAATGGTAGCTTTCACTCTACAGCATTTGATGGTTTTATGACAGATTTCCTAATGGATTGAACAGCAAACTTTACAGTAATGTTTTACAGTTATAAATTTTCTCATAGACATGACATTTAATGTTTTTACTTTTACCAATGTTTCCCTTTAATCTTTTTCAATTTGATTACTGTTGTTTTAACCATTAGATTATTTTTCACATCATGTATTACAACTCTTGTCCTGATTTTCACTCCTTTTTTGCTTATTTCACATTTGTTTATATGATTGTAACATATGTCATATCTGATACCTTTCAGCTTATCACTGAAAGAAAACTAACAGTGTCATTATACTTGTAACTTGATATCTTGGAGAACCCATAAATTTTTTTTTAAGCTTATGTAAACATAATTATTTACTATTATTTTTTTATGTTATTTTGTGTACACATGTATGAATACTTAAGCTGAAATTCTGCCAAAACTTTTAGCCATGAGTTTTGTTAGTATTGTTTTCTACCTTTTAAAAGATTATATTTTCCATTTTATAAATGAATTTTTGATGTAAAATACAAGATATTGTTAAATCATTGGTTCTTTAAATCTCAGCAAATTGCTATGATATTCTCTTTGGTTATGAATATTCTAAAGGTTTTGTTTGATTATGGTGCATAATTGTAATGACTAGATGATTTTATGTTGATTCAGGATATCTTTTGGTGTGAACCTTACCATGGTAGCGTTTCTAAAGAAGATAAACCTTCTATATATCCTGCATCTGGTATTTATGAGGACAACTATCCAGTCTGGTTCAGACTGAATACTAAGTGACTGGCAGTTGATTTGAGTGGTAGTAATTACTTTAGCCCCAGGCAGATCTGTTGAGAAAAACTTAAGGTTTTTATCTGGGAATAGGACATTGTGCAAGGTGGAACAGAGCTTTGCAGACATATTGGATGGTAATACATTTTTGTAACTTTTGCTGGTTTGTGATTTTTCTTAATCGTTCTCATTTCACATGCCACTTCCTGCCTTAAGCAGGTTTTGTAAATCTGTAAAATCAAAATATCTATTTTATAAAAGACTCACATAGATGTATAGTTGCTTTGGATAGGTAGCCTAGAAAATGTCTTTACATTACGTAGCTTTTAATGGTGTCATACTCCTCAGTATTATGGATAGTTTTGTATTATTTTAGAATTAGCTATCTGTGCCTCAGTAATTATAGTTCATACCTTTTATTATTTGAAGGCTTTCAAATTTGCAAAGTGTCCCATTCTCTGTGATATGACTTTCTTGAGTATATATATATATATATATATATATATATATATATATATATATATATATATATTTTATTTATTTATTTTGCTTTGTCGCTGTCTCCTGCGTTTGCGAGGTGGCGCAAGGAAACAGACGAAAGAAATGGCCCAACCCACCCCCATACACATGTATATACATACACGTCCACACACGCAAATATACATACCTATACATCTCAATGTACACATATATATACACACACAGACACATACATATATACCCATGCACACAATTCACACTGTCTGCCTTTATTCATTCCCATCGCCACCACGCCACACATGGAATACCATCCCCCTCCCCCCTCATGTGTGCGAGGCGGCGCTAGGAAAAGACAACAAAGGCCCCATTCGTTCACACTCAGTCTCTAGCTGTTATGCAATAATGCCCGAAACCACAGCTCCCTTTCCACATCCAGGCCCCACACTACTTTCCATGGTTTACCCCAGACGCTTCACATGCCCTGATTCAATCCACTGACAGCACGTCAACCCCGGTATACCACATCAATCCAATTCACTCTATTCCTTGCCCACCTTTCACCCTCCTGCATGTTCAGGCCCTTATCTATCAAAATCTTTTTCACTCCATCTTTCCACCTCCAATTTGGTCTCCCACTTCTCCTTGTTCCCTCCACCTCCGACACATATATCCTCTTGGTGAATCTTTCCTCACTCATTCTCTCCATGTGCCCAAACCATTTCAAAACACCCTCTTCTGCTCTCTCAACCACGCTCTTTTTATTTCCACACATCTCTCTTACCCTTACATTATTTACTTGATCAAACCACCTCACACCACACATTGTTCTCAAACATCTCATTTCCAGCACATCCACCCTCCTGCGCACAACTCTATCCATAGCCCACACCTCGCAACCATACAACATTGTTGGAACCACTATTCCTTCAAACATACCCATTTTTGCTTTCCGAGATAATGTTCTCAACTTCCACACATTCTTCAAGGCTCCCAGGATTTTCGCCCCCTCCCCCACCCTCTGATTCACTTCTGCTTCCATGGTTCCATCCGCTGCCAGATCCTCTCCCAGATATCTAAAACACTTTACTTCCTCCAGTTTTTCTCCATTCAAACTTACCTGCCAATTGACTTGACCCTCAACCCTACTGTACCTAATAACCTTGCTCTTATTCACATTTACTCTTAACTTTCTTCTTTCACACACTTTACCAAACTCAGTCACCAGCTTCTGCAGTTTCTCACATGAATCAGCCACCAGCGCTGTATCATCAGCGAACAACAACTGACTCACTTCCCAAGCTCTCTCATTCACAACAGACTTCATACTTGCCCCTCTTTCCAAAACTCTTGCATTTACCTCCCTAACAACCCCATCCATAAACAAATTAAACAGCCATGGAGACATCACACACCCCTGCTGCAAACCTACATTCACTGAGAGCCAATCACTTTCCTCTCTTCCTACATGTACACATGCCTTACATCCTCGATAAAAACTTTTCACTGCTTCTAACAACTTGCCTCCCACACCATATATTCTTAATACCTTCCACAGAGCATCTCTATCACCTCTATCATATGCCTTCTCCAGATCCATAAATGCTACATACAAATCCATTTGCTTTTCTAAGTATTTCTCACATACATTCTTTAAAGCAAACACCTGATCCACACATCCTCTACCACTTCTGAAACCACACTGCTCTTCCCCAATCTGATGCTCTGTACATGCCTCCACCCTCTCAATCAATACCCTCCCATATAATTTACCAGGAATACTCAACAAACTTATACCTCTGTAATTTGAGCACTCACTCTTATCCCCTTTGCCTTTGTACAATGGCATTATGCACGCATTCCGCCAATCCTCAGGCACCTCACCATGAGTCATACATACATTAAATAACCTTACCAACCAGTCAACAATACAGTCACCCCCTTTTTTAATAAATTCCACTGCAATACCATCCAAACCTGGTGCCTTGCCGGCTTTCATCTTCCGCAAAGCTTTTACAACCTCTTCTCTGTTTACCAAATCATTTTCCCTAACCCTCTCACTTTGCACACCACCTCGACCAAAACACCCTATATCTGCCACTCTATCATCAAACACATTCAACAAACCTTCAAAATACTCACTCCATCTCCTTCTCACATCACCACTACTTGTTATCACCTCCCCATTAGCGCCCTTCACTGAAGTTCCCATTTGCTCCCTTGTCTTACGTACTTTATTTACCTCCTTCCAGAACATCTTTTTATTCTCCCTAAAATTTAATGATACTCTCTCACCCCAACTCTCATTTGCCCTCTTTTTCACCTCTTGCACCTTTCTCTTGACCTCCTGCCTCTTTCTTTTATACATCTCCCACTCAATTGCATTTTTTCCCTGCAAAAATCATCCAAATGCCTCTCTCTTCTCTTTCACTAATACTCTTACTTCTTCATCCCACCACTCACTACCCTTTCTAATCAACCCACCTCCCGCGCTTCTCATGCCACAAGCATCTTTTGTGCAATCCATCACTGATTCCCTAAATACATCCCATTCCTCCCCCACTCCCCTTACTTCCATTGTTCTCACCTTTATCCATTCTGTACTCAGTCTCTCCTGATACTTCCTCACACAAGTCTCCTTCCCAAGCTCACTTACTCTCACCACCCTCTTCACCCCAACATTCACTCTTCTTTTCTGAAAACCCCCCAAATCTTCACCTTAGCCTCCACAAGATAATGATCAGACATCCCTCCAGTTGCAATTCTCAGCACATTAACATCCAAAAGTCTCTCTTTCGCGCGCCTGTCAATTAACACGTAATCCAATAACGCTCTCTGGCCATCTCTCCTACTTACATACGTATACTTATGTATATCTTGCTTTTTAAACCAGGTATTCCCAATCACCAGTCCTTTTTCAGCACATAAATCTACAAGCTCTTCACCATTTCCATTTACAACACTGAACACCCCATGTATACCAATTATTCCCTCAACTGCCACATTACTCACCTTTGCATTCAAATCGCCCATCACTATAACCGAGTCTCGTGCATCAAAACCACTAACACACTCATTCAGCTGCTCCCAAAACACTTGCCTCTCATGATCTTTCTTCTCATGCCCAGGTGCATATGCACCAATAATCACCCATCTCTCTCCATCAGCTTTCAGTTTTACCCATATTAATCGAGAATTTACTTTCTTACATTCTATCACATACTCCCACCACTCCTGTTTTAGGAGTAGTGCTATTCCTTCCCTTGCTCTTGTCCTCTCACTAACCCCTGACTTTACTCCCAAAACATTCCCAAACCACTCTTCCCCTTTACCCTTGAGCTTCATTTCACTCAGAGCCAAAACATCCAGGTTCCTTTCCTCAAACATACTACCTAACTCTCCTTTTTTCACATCTTGGTTACATCCACCCACATTTAGACACCCCAATCTGAGTCTACGAGGAGGATGAGCACTCCCCGCATGACTCCTTCTGTCTTCCGCAAACGCGGGAGACAGCGACAAAGCAAAATAAATAATAGATAAATAAAATATATATATATATATATATATATATATATATATATATATATATATATATTATATATATATATATATATATATATATATATATATATATATATATACAGGCTGTACTAGACTCCACCTACTCTATGTTAAACTGTGAGTGAAAAATCACCTTGGCTAGGCTGTATCATTGGAAGTACAGTTTTGTCAAAGAACTTGTCACTCCAGAGGAGTCTGCATTTCCCTGCTACTGGAAGTAGTGCAGCCTTAGGCTGAAGGAGCCTTCAGAAGGTTCCTGAGTAACGCCAAGACTCTTTCATAGAAATTGGTCCTGGGGTAATTATAGATTATAATATATATATAATTGGGAGGTGAGTTTGAGTGGAGAAAAACTGGAGGAAGTAGAGTGTTTCAGATATCTGGGAGTGGATCTGGCAGCGGATGGAACCATGGAAGCGGAAGTGAATCAGAGGGTGGGGGAGGGGGCGAAAATCCTGGGAGCCTTGAAGAATGTGTGGAGGTCGAGAACATTGTCTCGGAAAGCAAAAATGGGTATGTTTGAAGGAATAGTGGTTCCAACAATGTTGTATGGTTGTGAGGCGTGGGCTATGGGTAGAGTTGTGCGCAGGAGGGTGGATGTGCTGAAAATGAGATGTTTGAGGACAATGTGTGGTGTGAGGTGGTTTGATAGAGTAAGTAATGTAAGGGTAAGAGAGATGTGTGGAAATAAAAAGAGCGTGGTTGAGAGAGCAGAAGAGGGTGTTTTGAAATGGTGTGGGCACATGGAGAGAATGAGTGAGGAAAGATTGACCAAGAGGATATATGTGTTGGAGGTGGAGGGAACGAGGAGAAGTGGGAGACCAAATTGGAGGTGGAAAGATGGAGTGAAAAAGATTTTGTGTGATCGGGGCCTGAACATGCAGGAGGGTGAAAGGAGGGCAAGGAATAGAGTGAATTGGATCGATGTGGTATACTGGGGTTGATGTGCTGTCAGTGGATTGAATCAGGGCATGTGAAGCGTGTGGGGTAAACCATGGAAAGTTGTGTGGGGCCTGGATGTGGAAAGGGAGCTGTGGTTTCGGGCATTATTGCATGACAGCTAGAGACTGAGTGTGAATGAATGGGGCCTTTGTTGTCTTTTCCTAGTGCTACCTCGCACACATGAGGGGGGAGGGGGATGGTATTCCATGTGTGGCGAGGTGGCGATGGGAATGAATAAAGGCAGACAGTGTGAATTATGTGCATGGGTATATATGTATGTGTCTGTGTGTGTATATATATGTGTACATTGAGATGTATAGGTATGTATATTTGCGTGTGTGGACGTGTATGTATATACATTGTGTATGGGGGTGGGTTGGGCCATTTCTTTCGTCTGTTTCCTTGCGCTACCTTGCAAACGTGGGAGACAGCGACAAAGCAAAATAATAATAATAATAATAATATTTTTTATATATATATATATATATATATATATATATATATATATATATATATATATATATATATATATATATAACTAAAGCCTTGAAAACTGTATATATTGCAGTAAGCCACACTGTAATGAAAACTTTGATACATTTGTAGATTTTTCAGTAAGATAAAAGATAAGGTGGCTAGTTACTGTTGTAGTCATAGCTCGAGAAGAATGTGTACTCCCACTGACATACAAGTTGTGCTTCTACCAGTTTACGTGGATGTAGAAATAGTTGAATTGTCAGCGTGAGTGTAGTTTTATGAATCAGTACCATGGTATAACATGTAGCATACTGTGTTCATAACACTGAAATAAGTTAGATCCTAAGTCCAGGGTAAAATTGGTATAGTATTTGTTTACTTGATATTCATGAAGTTAAACTTTCATAGAGAGGCCCTTCACAAGCTAATTACCATACTTTTGCTTGGAAGGATATCTCATGGTGTGAGAGATGGTGCAGATTACAAGTAAGCTTTAGGTGGATATCTTTGAAATGCACTGCTTGGAATCAATGAGCACGAATACCATATGATTGTCCTGGTGGAAAGACTAATGTATATATACCATGAGTCAGATTCAAACCAAGTGTATACAAATGCCATATGAAAATTCAAAAACTTTGTTGTGGAAATGTTTAGAAAGGGGTCCTTTATATGATGTATAGTTTTTATCCAACATACTATTGGGAAAGAACATGAAAAGGCTACACCTTGCTTGATTCACAGGAAAGAGTAGTGTAAAAGTTGTATTCCAAGAAATTATTTTGTAACTTTCTTACAAATACCTCATGGATGTTGGTGTTAGTGATATGCAAACATTATGATGTGCAAGTTGATATAGAAACTGCCAAGGTGGATATAGATGTTTAGATTTTTTCATTGTATCATTTCATGTTGATAAGGAGATCTAGCTATAGTGTTGAAAAGATTAAAGACAGTGATAAGATGTTTGTTGGCATAATGTCAGTTATGTCTCACAAATGTATGATATTGGGAAAATTGCATTCACGTAAGAAAAGTGAGAAATTCAAGGGAAGTGATATTTAAGTACTTATTCGTAAATACCAGAAAGATTCCATGGTTTTGTTGTTTATAGGGCATCCATGATATGTAAAGGATAAAAATAAGTCTGAAATATTCCAGGACTAAATTTACAGTTGTATATGAGATGTATCATTATATACTTACAGAAAAGACTGAAAGGCTAAGTCCCAAACCTGCATATGAAGATAATAATTGATTGCTGAAATAACAAACTGAGTAGATTTTACAAACTAAATCCACAAAAAAAACAAGAGTTACCGTTAAAAACTTTATGGAAAGTAGTATTGATATCAGGGGTTTGTTTCCATTCACCCTTATGCAGCATGTATAACAAACTTCATAGGAAGAGTCCAGGACTTCAGAAGCAGCTGGGCAACTTTTTCAAAAGTTTGATGATCTCCCAGGTTTCATAATATAAAATGAATATAGACCTGCATCATCAGATAGCCTGGTAGAACAGCCCATCATAAAAGAAGGTTGACTGAAGATTTCAGTTGCAAGTTAAGAAACCAGGTCACAAGATCAGAGTAAGGTGTACACAAATGGTCTGAAAAAAGCCTAAACAGATTTATTCAGTCTAAGATTGCAAGTGCACTTTATACATATACTATCATGACATTTAAGAGACTGTTTTCTTCGTGCCCTGTATATAATTTGATAGCATATTGGTTTATGTTAATATAATTGATAAAGATAATTGAAATTATAAGAGAAATAAAACAAATTATTAACAATGAAAGTACTCTGCTAACTAATGGTTATAAAGATAACATTCTGCTATAGAAATTTGTCTACAGTGTAATCGCAATATAGCATAATGTAATACTATCATCAGATAAGAACAGCATCTACTGATGGTGTTCTTTTCTTGTTTGAAAAACTTTTGTTTCAGAATTTGTGCTTGAATAATCTAGAGTGTCAGCAGCATGACAGAGGCACAAATCTTTGAGTTGATAAGAAGTACTAAATCATAAGTACAGTTTCTTACATGATTAGTCTATCTTAATCTGGTTCTTATTTGTACAAGAGCCTTCTTCATCCTTCTTCAAGAATTACCTAGTATAACTAAATATACTATAGTATAAAGAATAATATAACCTGCCTGTGTGCCTAATGTCCAAATAATTTGTAATTGTCACTGCAACCTAACCATTTTGATGAATGTTTTTGTAGTGTCAGTGGGTGTTAGCATTTGTTAGTATACTTGAATAAGAATGTTCATACTGTATTATAAAAATTCTAAATTGAAGTAACCATTGGCATTAAATGTTTATATTTATAAGAAAACATTTAACAGAAAGAATGCATATGTATACCAAGCCCATACATACATAACCAAACATGTGACCCCCAGATAATACATGTTAGAATTTATGGCATATTGTATGAGAAAACATTCAAATATTCATTCAAGACAGCAAAGATTACTGTGTAAGGAAACTGGAAATATCAAGTGCATGTTCAACTATGACCTAGTTCCAGCCAGTATACTGTCATTTCACAAAACATAACTAAACAAGTGCCTGTTATCCAGATAGTTGAGTGTGTATATTGTATGCATGCTGTTAGCATCTTAGGTATGAAAATCATTACAGAACCTTTCTCTGTGTGACTGTATGTAATAGTAGTATGATGTAATTGTTGTATCTAAGAAATTATATGTTGTGTAACAGTTGTATGATTGATTTCACCGAAAGAAAAGACTGAGGTTGACTTCTTGCTTTTGAAAGTTAGTTTTGAAGTTCCAGAGAAAGATTAGAATAGGAAGTTGGAAAAATAAGTGTAAAAGAAAGAGAGGATCATAGTAGGTGAGGTAAGGAAGGAAGGGCAAAGCGATATGAAAGGTAGGGAAGGGAAGAGCATGTAAACGAGATAGGGAGGAGCAGATTGGGTCAAAGTGGAAGGGAGGGACTCAACAAAGAGAATGGTTATGGGAGGGTAAAAGGGAGGTGCAAAGTAAGGTTAAGGAGGAAAGTGTGCAGTGAATAAAGGAGACAGAGTGAACAAAGAAGAAAAGGAGAGAGAGTAAAAGCCAGAATGAATGGGGAGAGGAGGAAGGGTACAATGAAGGTGGGGGAAATGGCAAGAATGAACAAAAGGAAGGAGAGGTAGAGAGGGTAAAGAAAGAATGAAGAGGTACAGTGAGAAGGGAAAGGAAAGGAAAAGCAAAACAAGAAAGTTTAAAGGGCTACATGATTAAAAGAGAGAAGAAAAGTTTGTAGTCATTAAGAAAGAAAAAGAGTAATAGAATATACTAGAGAGGAAGGGTGGGGCATAGGTACTGTAAAAAGATCCACTGAGAAAAGGAAAGGCTGTGATAAAACGAAATAAAGAGAGCGGTGAAGCAGGTGAGATAGGTTTGAGTGAAGAAAGTGAAGGAGGAAAATGGCATGTTAAGAAAGCAGGAAGTATAGGAGAAGAGTGAGTAAGGGAAATAAGGGTAGATTAGGCATAGGGAAGTCAACACTGGACAGAGAAATGGGAAGAGTAAATACAGGTAGAGAGCTGTGGAAGAATAAGCATACAAACAAGGCAGAGACAGTATCTGAAGAAGAAATTGGCCTACTGAGTAAGGGAAAAGCTGAATGAGTAGGGTCTGAATAAGTTCAGGAAGGAAGGAGTACAAGTTAGAGGGAAAGTAGAGACAGAAAGGAAGGAATAGATGAATCAAAGGAGGGAGGTAAAGAGAGGCAAAATGAGAGGAAAAATTGGGAGGAGCATAATTAACAAGGGAGGAGTTTAAGGCAAGATGAAGAAGGAAGAATGAGAAGGTCTGATTTGGATATGAAAAAGTGGTGAATGAGTGAGGTAAGGTCAGTAAAGAAGGGAAAGATATATATAAATGCGCACATATATATATATATATATATATATATATATATATATATATATATATATATATATATATATATATATATATATATACACATTTAAAATGACACACTTATGCATGAATTACATGCTTATGTAAACAGTTTATGTCTTTGCATCCAGTATATACATACTGTATGTACATAAATGAAGTTGTAAGAAACAGGAGAAATAAGTGTTGCAAAAGTGAGTATCATGATGAATTGAATGACATGTAGCAAAGAGGTTAACAGTGACCAATTATCATAACCACTGCTTTATCAATGTATTGTACATGACCACCTTTTGCTATTACGTTAACAATATAATCATAATTTGGATGTTATATATGTCAAATTTTACTTGCTTGTTTATATTTCTTGAATCTCATGTTTCTCATCATAAAATTTCTTTAAAACTTTTATACAATGATGCATAATGATGTATTTTGTTAATTTGAACTGTGATTTTTAGTAACATCCCTTATAATGTATGGATAAACTTTTGAATAATTTCCTTTAGACTTTATGAATACATGTGAGTAAATGTTTGCTTGCAGTTTTGCATTTGCATATTTGAGATTACCTGTATGTACATGGGAGAAGAGAGTTTTATGCTTGAAGGACCCCATCTCTTGACTGCACTTTCTTGTTATGTAATTTCATGCATTTTTTATATCTACAGGTTCATTCATCTTCTGTATTTTCTATTGAATATTTTTCACATTATGTGCTCATAGTTTCTTTTTATGACCTCAAGTTGACTGGTTCCTCCCTGACTTAAATTGTTTCATTCATTTACTGTTTTCTTGTTATTTAAGTTACTTTTAACATTTTCAACTTGACTCATTCTTCCCAATTTCAAGGAATGCACAAGAACAGAACACACTAGCTGATTTAAAGATTTATCACTTTTTATTGTGTCTGATTTAAAATCCCCAAAACTGTTATAATGCCTTTCCTTTACTCACCTAGCTCAAATACATCTGTGGCTACTATTCTCTACATGTAGTTTAGCTCCCCTGCATCACGTACAGTCTTTGTTGCTGGAAGTTTAACCTTTTGTTCAAAATCATTGTCTCCTTAAGTCATTTGACCAAACTGGTGATGTATAAGCAAATATTGGTGATACGTGCTGTTAATTTATTTTTGAGAACCAGATCTTTGTGGCTGAAGACAATTTTGACATTGGCCAGTATATAGATTACCTCATTTACTGTTTTCCTGCTGTGGTTGTCTGATGATAAGCTGGGTAGTTTAACAGCTCACTCAGATTTCTCACACATAGAATTCTAAAAGTTGTTCCCTTTGAGATGAATGCCACGTCATTTTATATCCCATCTTTTTCCCAATATTTGATCTAATTTGATTTCATTGATCATGTACTCAACCAAAGATAAAACTGTTCTTACTCTCTTTTTTTAGTTGTTGTAGTCTGAAATAATGTTGATTTCTTCTGAGTTAACACTTTGCCCACAGACATATACACTTATGACTGGACCCTATCAGGCAAGCGATTTACATGGATCAAGAATAGCATTAGCTTTAAGACAACCTCACTTGACACAGTGCTTATGTTAAACCAATTGAAAAAGTCACCTTTGACATATCTTTTGTTCCAACAAAGTAGTCTTGCTTTTATACCTATCTGCAAATAAGATTTTTAGTTACCTTCTGTTAGGGACAGTATCAAAATGCCCTTTAGCAGTTTGAAAATACCCAGACTCTTATACTTTTTATTTTAGGCTAGTACAGCTACACCACCGATTTTCCGGTAACCGATGGTTCAGCACCTCCTTTAGTACAGACAAAATTATGTGAGAGAACTTGAAATTACCGCCAGACTAATTTACTGTGCGGCCACAGATGGCGTTGTGTGTAGGTTGCGCTTATTTACATTCTTTACAGTGCTATTGTTGGTGGTGATACTGCAATTCTGTGAGATTTTTAGCTTATTTTGCTTGAATTCAACCCTAGCTATGGCTTCTAAGACATATGAGTGTCAGTCGTGGTGTCATACATAAACAACAGTTCATATTGATCCAAGATAAAGTAGAACTGTTGAAAAAATAGAACGTGGTGTTTCAGTGTGTAAGGTGTGTGACATCTACAGTATTGGTTCATCAACTGTTTATGATATAAAGAAGCAAAGGGAGAAAATATTGAAATTCTATGCAGACAGTGATTCCAAGCAAATGACGATTAGAAAAACTATGAAAGATGGTAAGAGTACTGAGCATGATCGAGTGATAATGGAATTGTTTTGACAGCGTTGGAGTGATGAACTGGACTTGTCAGGTAGCATGAAAATGGACCAGGCTAAGTTGATCCACAAAGAACTTAAATTACAACATGAGCATGTCTATAGTGAAGGATGGATTCAAAGATTCAAGAAGCATCATGGAATTTCCATGAATAAAGTGTGCTGAGAAAAGTGGTCTGCAAACTATGAAGGAGCTGCCGAGTATGTGGACAAATTTGCAAAACTTGTAGCTGACGAGCACCTCAGTCCTGAGCAGGTGTATAATGTATTTCGTTTATTTATTTAATTTACATTTGATATTTGTTTAATTTAAATTTCTAGCATTGATTGATATCATTTAGACTCATGGGAGATGTGTAATTAGTGGGTTAGAGGTGTGTTGATGAATTATTATTACGTGACCGCAGTTGGTCTGGAAAAATGGTTAATTCAGCAAGGCTATGGAACCAAGAGTGCCGGAAAATTGGTGGTGTACCTGTACTTACTCTTATTTTAAAAGTGTATATTGTTATGCATGACTTCTTCATCTAAACGTATGCTGCATCTCACTTATATTGTTTCACCTTTGCAGGGACCCATTTATCTATTTATCTAATATCTCTAATGCCTGTTCCACCTGGAACTTCCTCAAAGGGGTGGCCTTGACAATAGAGTCACCATAAAAAGTGAACTCCAGTGCCGCTTCTTAGTCTTTAGTGCCTCACCCTTAACAGGCTACTAGCTACTCTAGCACAATGTTTGATGAGTTTCCTACCTAATGTTCCTACTGACTACTTCTATATAATGCTCCTACCAACTGCTTCTACCTAATGCTCCAGCCTAAATGTTCCTACCTACTACTTCTATTTACTGCTCCTACCATTTTGCCAAAAGGCAGGGTTATAGCCCATAGTGCTTACAGCTGGAAAAAAACTAGAATTATGAAATTTGAGCCATATCAATTAAGAATTGTCATGTGTTATATATGACAAGGAAAGATTGTACATATGTGGAAAGAATGCCAGTATTCCACGTGTTAGTGAAGCAGAAAGAAAAGACGGCTAACTGGGCCAGAGGAGTGCAACTTGACATTCACCGAAGTGCTGGCTCATAAAGCATTTACTTTATTATTATTAGTGATATTATTATTTTCTCTTTTTTCTTTCATTGTTTTTTGTGTTAGTGAGTTAGTGCCAAGAACAGACAAAGAAAAGCACCCAAAACACAGTCCTCTATCTACAGCAAGGCTCCACAGACATTTCCATTGTTTCCCATGGCTACTTCAAACACCCTTGTTTAGTCCATTAATGGCACATCACCCTGCCACAGTTCACTCTATCCCATGCGTACCTTTCACCCTCTTGCACATTCTTGTTCCGACCATTCAAAATATTTTTTGTGCCATCCTTCCATCTCTGGTTTGGTGTCTCTGCTTTAGACAAATAATCTTTTATGTCAACCTCTCTTCACTATTGTATCTATATGTCCAAACTATATCTTCATACCCTCTTCAGCTTTCTTAGCCACACACTTATTAACACACTTCTTCCTTACCTTTATTTTATTTACTCAGTCAAAACCACCTCACACTACATATTGTCTTCAAACATTTTATTTCCAACACATCCACCTGTCTCAACACATTCTCATCTTTAGCCCATATCTTGCATCCATACTATGTTGGGACTACTATACATTCAAACATACCCATTTTTGCCCTCCTAGATATTGTTCTCTCTTTCCATACACTTCTTTACCTCCTCACCCATCCAATGACTTACTTCTGCTTCTGTGGTTCCATTCAATGCCATGTCCACTCCCAGGTATTCTGATTTTCTCCATTCAAACTCACACCTCAACTAACTTGTTCTTTTTCCCTACTAAATCTAATAACCATCCTTTTGTTCA
This sequence comes from Panulirus ornatus, assembly GCF_036320965.1. Lineage (NCBI taxonomy): Eukaryota > Metazoa > Arthropoda > Malacostraca > Decapoda > Palinuridae > Panulirus > Panulirus ornatus. The sequence goes on along the minus strand of NC_092227.1, from coordinate 57,527,937 downwards.
CATTTACTCTCAACTTCCTCCTTTCACACACTCTTCCAAACTCAAACACCAACTCCTGTAGTTTCTTACTTGAATCTGCCACCAGTTCTTTGTCATCAAAAAACATCTAACTTGTTTGCCCTCCCTTCCTACGGACTGCATATTCGAACCTTCTCTCCCAGACCCTTGCATTTACCTCTCTCACCACCCCATCCATAAACACATTGAACTGCCATATTAACATCACAGACCCACTTTCACTTGGAACCACTCACTATCCTTTCTACCTACTTGCACACATGTTGTACACTCTCGATAAAAACTTCTCACTGGTTGCAGTAGCTTTCTTCTAACTCATACATTCATAAGACCTGCCACAAGGTGAGAATGGGGCCTTTGTTGTCTTTTCCTAGCACTACCTCACACACATGAGAGGGGAGGGGGTTGTTATTCCATGTGTGGCGAGGTGGCGATGGGAATAAATAAAGGCAGACAGAATGACTTATGTACATGTGTAAATATGTATATGTCTGTGTGTGTATATATACGTGTACATTGAGATGTATAGGTATGTATATTTGCGTGTGGATGTGTATGTATATACATGTGTATGTGGGTGGGTTGGGCCATTCTTTCGTCTGTTTCCTTGCGCTACCTCGCAAACGCGGGAGACAGTGACAAAGCAAAATAAATGAAAAATATATATATATATATATATATATATATATATATATATATATATATATATATATATATATTTTTTTTTTTTTTTTTTTTTTTTTTTTTTTTTTTTTTTTTTTTTATACTTTGTCGCTGTCTCCCGCGTTTGCGAGGTAGCGCAAGGAAACAGACGAAAGAAATGGCCCAACCCCCCCCCCATACACATGTACATACACACGTCCACACACGCAAATATACATACCTACACAGCTTTCCATGGTTTACCCCAGACGCTTCACATGCCTTGATTCAATCCACTGACAGCACGTCAACCCCTGTATACCACATCGCTCCAATTCACTCTATTCCTTGCCCTCCTTTCACCCTCCTGCATGTTCAGGCCCCGATCACACAAAATCTTTTTCACTCCATCTTTCCACCTCCAATTTGGTCTCCCTCTTCTCCTCGTTCCCTCCACCTCCGACACATATATCCTCTTGGTCAATCTTTCCTCACTCATTCTCTCCATGTGCCCAAACCATTTCAAAACACCCTCTTCTGCTCTCTCAACCACGCTCTTTTTATTTCCACACATCTCTCTTACCCTTACGTTACTTACTCGATCAAACCACCTCACACCACACATTTTCCTCAAACATCTCATTTCCAGCACATCCATCCTCCTGCGCACATCTCTATCCATAGCCCACGCCTCGCAACCATACAACATTGTTGGTACCACTATTCCTTCAAACATACCCATTTTTGCTTTCCGAGATAATGTTCTCGACTTCCACACATTTTTCAAGGCTCCCAAAATTTTCGCTCCCTCCCCCACCCTATGATCCACTTCCGCTTCCATGGTTCCATCCGCTGACAGATCCACTCCCAGATATCTAAAACACTTCACTTCCTCCAGTTTTTCTCCATTCAAACTCACCTCCCAATTGACTTGACCCTCACCCCTACTGTACCTAATAACCTTGCTCTTATTCACATATATATATATATATATATATATATATATATATATATATATATATATTTTTTTTTTTTTTTTTTTTTTTTTTGCTGTCTCCCGCGTTTGCGAGGTAGCGCAAGGAAACAGACGAAAGAAATGGCCCAACCCACCCCCATACACACGTATATACATACGTCCACACACGCAAATATACATACCTACACAGCTTTCCATGGTTTACCCCAGACGCTTCACATGCCCTGATTCAATCCACTGACAGCACGTCAACCCCGGTATACCACATCGATCCAATTCACTCTATTCCTTGCCCTCCTTTCACCCTCCTGCATGTTCAGGCCCCGATCACACAAAATCTTTTTCACTCCATCTTTCCACCTCCAATTTGGTCTCCCACTTCTCCTCATTCCCTCCACCTCCGACACATATATCCTCTTTGTCAGTCTTTCCTCACTCATTCTCTCTATGTGCCCAAACCATTTCAAAACACCCTCTTCTGCTCTCTCAACCACGCTCTTTTTATTTCCACACACCTCTCTTACCCTTACGTTACTTACTCGATCAAACCACCTTACACCACACATTGTCCTCAAACATCTCATTTCCAGCACATCCACCCTCCTGCGCACAACTCTATCCATAGCCCACGCCTCGCAACCATGCAACTTTGTTGGAACCACTATTCCTTCAAACATACCCATTTTTGCTTTCCGAGATAATGTTCTCAACTTCCACACATTCTTCAAGGCTCCCAGGATTTTCGCCCCCCTCCCCCACCCTATGATCCACTTCTGCTTCCATGGTTCCATCCGCTGCCAGATCCACTCCCAGATATCTAAAACACTTTACTTCCTCCAGTTTTTCTCCATTCAAACTTACCTCCCAATTGACTTGACCCTCAACCCTACTGTACCTAATAACCTTGCTCTTATTCACATTTACTCTTAACTTTCTTCCTTCACACACTTTACCAAACTCAGTCACCAGCTTCTGCAGTTTCTCACATGAATCAGCCACCAGCGCTGTATCATCAGCGAACAACAACTGACTCACTTCCCAAGCTCTCTCATCCACAACAGACTTCATACTTGCCCCTCTTTCCAAAACTCTAACTCTTGCATTCACCTCCCTAACAACCCCATCCATAAACAAATTAAACAAATATACATACCTATACATCTCAATGTACACATATATATACACACACAGACACATACATATATACCCATGCACACCATTCACACTGTCTACCTTTATTCATTCCCATCACCACCTCGCCACACATGGAATACCATCCCCCTCCCCCCTCATGTGTGCGAGGTAGCGCTAGGAAAAGACAACAAAGGCCTCATTCTTTCACACTCAGTCTCTAGCTGTCATACAATAATGCCTGAAACCACAGCTCCCTTTCCACATCCAGGCCCCACACAACTTTCCATGGTTTACCCCAGATGCTTCACATGCCCTGATTCAATCCACTGACAGCACGTCAACCCCGGTATACCACATCGATCCAATTCACTCTATTCCTTGCACGCCTTTCACCCTCCTGCATGTTCAGGCCCCGATCACTCAAAATCTTTTTCACTCCATCTTTCCACCTCCAATTTGGTCTCCCACTTCTCCTCGTTCCCTCCACCTCCAACACATATATCCTCTTGGTCAATCTTTCCTCACTCATTCTCTCCATGTGCCCAAACCATTTCAAAACACCCTCTTCTGCTCTCTCAACCACGCTCTTTTTATTACCACACATTTTTCTTACCCTTTTGTTACTTACTCGATCATACCACCTTACACCACATATTGTCCTGAAACATTTCATTTCCAACACATCCACCCTCCTCTGCTTAACCCTATCTGTAGCCCATGCCTCGCAACCATACATCATTGTTGAAACCACTATTTGTTCAAACATACCCACTTTTGCTCTTCGAGATAACGTTCTCGCCTTCCACACATTCTTCAACGCTCCCATAACCTTTGCCCCCTCCCCACCCTGTGACTCACTTCCACTTCATTAGTTCCATCCACTGCTCAAACCACTCCTAGATATCTAAAACACTTCACTTCCTCCAGGTTTTCTCCATTCAAACTTAACTCCCAATTAACTGTCCCCCAACCCTACTGTACCTAAGAACCTTGCTCTTATTCACATTTACTCTCGGCTTTCTTCTTTCACATACTTTACCAAACTCAGTCACCAGCTTCTGCAGTTTCTCACCCGAATCAGCCACCTGAACTGCATTATCAGCGAGCAACAACTGACTCACTTCCGAAGCCCTCTCATCCACAACAGACTGCATACTTGCCCCTCTTTCCAAAGCTCTTCCATTCACCTCCCTAACATCCCCATCCATAAACAAATAAAACTACCATGGAGACATCACACACCCCTGCTGCAAACTGACATGTACTGGGAACCAATCTCTTTCCTCTTTTCCTACTTGTACACATGCCTTACATCCTTGATGAAATCCTTTCACTGCTTCCATCAACTTACCTCCCACACCATATACTTGTAATACCTTCCACAGAGCATCTCTATCAACTCTATCATATGCCTTCTCCAGATCCATAAATGCTACATACAAATCCATCTGTTTTTCTAAGTATTTCTTGCATACATTCTTCAAAGCAAACACCTGTGGGTGGGTTGGGCCATTCTTTAGTCTGTTTCCTTGCGCTACCTCGCTAAGGCGGAAGGCAGCGGCTAAGTATAGTAAATAAAATGAATAAATGATATATATAAGGATGGAGTGATAAGACATGAAATCAAAACTAGGGAAAGGAGGTGCAGAGATGGAGTGTGGCTGTGAGGTATGGTGGCTAGTGGCAAGCCAATTTGCAGATGATATTGTGTTGTTTGCAGAAAGTGAAGTGGAGTTGCAGAAGATTGTGTGTTTTGTGATGTGTATAAGCATATGCGATTGAAAGCAAATGTAAAGTAATAGTGTTTGGAAGGAAACGGAGTGAAAGTATAGATTTTGTAAAACCATATACAGTGAAAGAAGAATATGTACTAAATCGTGTTTTGGATATGGGAAAGGAAGACTGGAATAGGTGAGAGAATTCAAGTATTTAGGAACTGTCTTGGGTAAGCTTTTGATATTGAAGGAGAGATATGGAAGAAAGCATTACAAGGCAGAAGTCTTTGGGTCCCTTAACAGAATAATAAAGGGTAGTGGTGTAAATATGGAAGTAAAGAAAGGATTAAGCAACAACAAAGTCCACACACCCCTGACCTGGGCAGCTGATATATGGACATGGAATGAGCCATTGAGGTCCTTAAGAATCCAGGCTGCAGAGAGGAACATGTAGTATGACTGGATGGAATAAAGAAAGAAATGAGGGGGTGTATGACAGATGTGGTTTGACAGGGAATGCAAAGGAATGAATTGTGGAGTGGTAGAATGGGTGAAACAATACTTTAAGGTGGTTTGGGCTTGTGGAAAGAATGCAAGATGGGGAGTTTACAAGGAGTGTGTACGACAGTACAATTAAAGGGGTTGGTGTGAGAGGAAGACCACCTGTAACATGGGGAAATAAGCATGGAGGGAGAGAAATGGTGGAAGAATGCATGGAATAATGTATGTGAGGGAGTCATGTAAGGACAGGGAAAGGTGGGCTTTTGCTGTGCGTCCCCTCTTGATGGGAGTTCCCGGAGGGAATGACTGTCAGAGATAGAGATTGATAGTATTGTCACTTGTAGCTATTGGTATACCTTATTTAATTTTTGTACTACTTTGTTATCAGTCCCTACAACTTGTTTGCTCAGTGATGAGTTGTTACCAAAAATTCTCCAGTATACATTTCAGGAACTTGTCTCTGTTATTCTTGATTTCCATGCAATTAAAAATTTTCCTTGTCTTTTTTGTAGTTGAAATCCCTCATTATGGAAATGTAACCATCTTTGAGGGATGAGTATCTCATTGCTTCCATCACCGTCCTGGGTGTTTCTTAATTATTTCCATCATACAATTGGTTAGATCCACTGCTCGTTCTTGGAGGACTTTACTACTACTCCTATGTCTGTCTGTCTTATTGTAATTCATCCCACTGTATACTGTTTGAATGGGGTGTTCAGTGATATTCTCTGAATTTTGATGTTTTCTCTTACTATGAGGACCAGTCCCCCATCCCCTTTATTTTCCATATACCCCCATACTGCTATGTATCCCCCCTGGAGGGATTAGTCTAGACTTTTTCTCAGTAGTGAGTTTCATCTCCACTACTTCAACTTTATTCAGGTTGGAATCCCAGATTTGGACCATGAACTTTAGATCTTTACCCAAAAGTGCCAGCCAGTCTGCATTGATATTAAATAGGTTGTTTGAAACACTTTGCATTTCTATTCTCCAACTTTGTTTTGGGAGCATTTCTGTGTCACTTCTTTCCATCTAGTTCCTCCCGCCCTTTTTTTTTTCATTCTGAGTGAATATCTTTGATCTCTCTTGCCCTTGTCTTAGACTGTCACTTTTGATGAACACTCCTTTGTGTTTAAACTTTCTGGCAGGTGTGTGTGATTTTGATTGTTTCTTATTTGTACAATGGAAGGAGGGAATTTTATTTTCATGGGGTCTTATCTCCTAAACCTTGTTTATTTTCACATGGCTTCATAAAAACTTGAAATTTTTTGTATCTACTTTCTCTTCACTTATTAGATCCATTATTCACCTGTCTGTTCCTTTAGAAGAATTTCTTTGCATCTCTCCTAATTCTGTTCTTGCTGTCTCTTAGTTTGCCTCTTAGTGGTTGCTTATTTTTTAAGATTTGAAAGCTGACCATTATCCTTCATTTTCAGATCAGTTCAGGTTTCGTGAAGTTTGTAGTCATGTCTGCCCTCTTCCTTTTTTCTTCCTACACAGGCAGTTAAATAATTTGGTGTTTCCTCATCTGTCTTGTTTAACCCTTCAACTGCTTGCTAGTGGGAAGGCATAGTGTTTCCACAGGATGATCAGAATTGACAAAAATTGAAATATTTTATGAGCTATATAAACAACCTTGGATATTTAAACCCAGCAGTCCATAAACATTTGTGTGGTGTTTTTTTGAATACTAGCATGCTGCCACTATTTAAAATCCCAGTGTGTACCAAGTAACCCACAGGTCATCAGAGATGCAGATGACCAAAAGATTCTACAGAAGCCTCCTAAAAAGCTACCAGCTACTTCAAACAAGGCATGAAATTTGAGGAAATATTTATAAAAAGGCTCTGTTCTTTCCCAGAGAGTGTGTAAGACAGCTTTCTTCCATAGTGATTGCTGGGTAACTAAGGAGCTTCAAGATGACTTCTTGGGTTCAAAAGAGTTGTGGGTATGTGCTGCAGTAATAGGAAGCATCAACCCTTACAAAAATGGGTACCAAATTGGTGAACATTCACATAGGGGCTCTGTCCCTTCCTTATTATTATCATTATTATTATTCTATGCCAGGAGATAGGGGAGAAAAAATGCTAACTATGTGTCTTTTGCATGTCATAGAAGGCAACTAAGAAGGGCAGGAGAAGGAATTGGAAATCCTCCCCTCATCCCTTGTGTATCAATGCTTTTCTAAGAGAAGAACAGAGGAGTGAGCTAAGCAAGGAGTTTTTCCTCAAAGGCTTATTCATCTGTTCCAGACTGTACCCCGTATAGGTGGGAAGTTGCAAACAGGAATGTTATTATTATTATCATCTTTATTGTACATTCCCTGAGCTTTATGTTTATGATTATTTACAATGCCCTATGATCCCTTTTCTTGGATCTCCTGCAGCTCCAAGTCTATACCTATTTCTAGGAGTAGAGAAATGGTGGACTCCTTTGGTGTGAGAAGTTCTTTGCCTACATATATATATATATATATATATATATATATATATATATATATATATATATATATATATATATATATATATATTTTTCTTTTCTTTTCTTTTAAACTATTCGCCATTTCCCGTGTTACCGAGGTAGCGTTAAGAACAGAGGACTGGGCCTTTTTTGGAATATCCTCACCTGGCCCCCTCTGTTCCTTCTTTTGGAAAATTAAAAAAAAAAACGAGAGGGGAGGATTTCCAGCCCCCCGCTCCCTCCCCTTTTAGTCGCCTTCTACGACACGCAGGGAATACGTGGGCAGTATTCTTAATCCCCTATCCCCAGGGATAATATATATATATGTATATATATATATATATATATATATATATATATATATATATATATATATATATATATATATATATATATATATTTTATCCCTGGGGATAGGGGATTAAGAATACTTCCCACGTATTCCCTGCGTGTCGTAGAAGGCGACTAAAAGGGGAGGGAGCGGGGGGCTGGAAATCCTCCCCTCTCTTTTTTTTTTTTTTTTTTTTTTTCAATTTTCCAAAAGAAGGAACAGAGAATTGGGCCAGGTGAGGGTATTCCCTCAAAGGCCCAGTCCTCTGTTCTTAACGCTACCTCGCTAATGCGGGAAATGGCGAATAGTTTGAAAGAAAAAGAAAGAATATATATATATATAAAATATATATGTTTATAAATATTTTTTTATTTTGCTTTGTTGCTGTCTCCCGCGTTTGCGAGATAGGGCAAGGAAACAGATGAAAGAAATGGCCTAACCCACCCCCATACACATGTATATACATACACGTCCACACACGCAAATATACATACCTATACATCTCAATGTACACATATATATACACACACAAGACATATACATATATACACATGTACATAATTCATACTGTCTGTCTTTATTTATTCCCATCGCCACCTCGCCACACATGGAATAACATCCCCTCCCCCTCATGTGTGCGAGGTAGCGCTTGAAAAGACAACAAAGGCCCCATTCGTTCACACTCAGTCTCTAGCTGTCAGGTAATAATGCCCGAAACCACAGCTCCCTTTCCACATCCAGGCCCTACAGAACTTTCCATAGTTTACCCCAGAGGTTTCACATGCCCTGATTCAATCCATTGACAGCACGTCGACCCCGGTATACCACATCGATCCAATTCACTCTATTCCTTGCCCGCCTTTCACCCTCCTGCATGTTCAGGCCCCGATCACTCAAAATCTTTTTCACTCCATCTTTCCAGATCCAATTTGGTCTCCCACTTCTCCTCGTTCCCTCCACCTCTGACACATATATCCTCTTGGTCAATCTTTCCTCACTCATTCTCTCCATGTGCCCAAACCTTTCAAAACACCCTCTTCTGCTCTCTCAACCACGTTCTTTTTATTTCCACACATCTCTCTTACCCTTACATTACTTACTCGATCAAACCACCTCACACCACATATTGTCCTCAAACATCTCATTTCCAGCACATCCACCCTCCTGCGCACAATATATTTTTTTTTTTTTTGTCGCTGTCTACCGCGTTTGTGAGGTAGCGCAAGGAAACAGAAGAAAGAAATGGCCCAACCCACCCCCATACACATGTATATACATACACGTCCACACACGCAAATATACATACCTACACAGCTTTCCATGGTTTACCCCAGACGCTTCACATGCCCTGATTCAATCCACTGACAGCACGTCAACCCCAGTATACCACATCGATCCAATTCACTCTATTCCTTGCCCGCCTTTCACCCTTCTGCATGTTCAGGCCCCGATCACTCAAAATCTTTTTCACTCCATCTTTCCACCTCCAATTTGGTCTCCCACTTCTCCTCGTTCCCTCCACCTCCGACACATATATCCTGTTGGTCAATCTTTCCTCACTCATTCTCTCTATGTGCCCAAACCATTTCAAAACACCCTCTTCTGCTCTCTCAACCACGCTCTTTTTATTTCCACACATCTCTCTTACCCTTACATTACTTACTCGATCTAACCACCTCACACCACACATTGTCCTCAAACGTCTCATTTCCAGCACATCCACCCTCCTGCGCACAACTCTATCCATAGACCACGCCTCGCAACCATACAACATTGTTGCAACCACTATATATATATTATATTTATTTATTTTGCTTTATCGCTGTCTCCCGCGTTAGCGAGGTAGCGCAAGGAAACAGACGAAAGAATGGCCCAACCCACCCACATACACATGTACATACATACATGTCCACACATGCACAATATACATACCTATACATCTCAGTGTACACATATATATACACACACAGACATATACATATATACACATGTACATAATTCATACTGTCTGCCTTTATTTGTTCTCATCGCCACCTCGCCACACACGGAATAACAACCCCCTCCCCCCTCATGTGTGCGAGGTAGCGCTAGGAAAAACACCAAAGGCCCCATTCGTTCACAGCTCAGTCTCTAGCTGTCATGTAATAATGCACCAAAACCACAGCTCCCTTTCCACATCCAGGCCCTAGATACTTTGCATGGTTTACCCCAGATGCTTCACATGGTTCAATCCATTGACAGCGCGTCGACCCCGGTATACCACATCGTTCCAATTCACTCTATTCCTTGCACGCCTTTCACCCTCCTGCATGTTCAGGCCCCGATCACTCAAAATCTTTTTCACTCCATCTTTCCACCTCCAATTTGGTCTCCCACTCCTCCTTGTTCCCTCCACCTCTGACACATATATCCTCTTGGTCAATCTTTCCTCACTCATTCTCTCCATGTGACCAAACCATATATATATATATATATATATATATATATATATATATATATATATATATATATATATATGTATATATTTTTTTTTTTTTGCCGCTGTCTCCCGCGTTTGCGAGGTAGCGCAAGGAAACAGACGAAAGAAATGGCCCAACCCACTCCCATACACATGTATATACATACGTCCACACACGCAAATATACATACCTACACAGTTTTCCATGGTTTACCCCAGACGCTTCACATGCCCTGATTCAATCCACTGACAGCACGTCAACCCCGGTATACCACATCAATCCAATTCACTCTATTCCTTGCCCTCCTTTCACCCTCCTGCATGTTCAGGCCCCGATCACACAAAATCTTTTTCACTCCATCTTTCCACCTCCAATTTGGTCTCCCACTTCTCCTCGTTCCCTCCACCTCCGACACATATATCCTCGTGGTCAATCTTTCTTCACTCATTCTCTCCATGTGACCAAACCATTTCAAAACACCCTCTTCTGCTCTCTCAACCACGCTCTTTTTATTTCCACACATCTCTCTTACCCTTACGTTACTTACTCGATCAAACCACCTCGCACCACACATTGTCCTCAAACATCTCATTTCCAGCACATCCATCCTCCTGCGCACAACTCTATCCATAGCCCACGCCTCGCAACCATACAACATTGTTGGAACCACTATTCCTTCAAACATACCCATTTTTGCTTTCCGAGATAATGATCTCGACTTCCACACATTCTTCAAGACTCCCAGAATTTTTGCCCCCTCCCCCACCCTATGATCCACTTCTGCTTCCATGGTTCCATCCACTGCCAGATCCACTCCCAGATATCTAAAACACTTCACTTCCTCCAGTTTTTCTCCATTCAAACTTACCTCCCAATTGACTTGACCCTCAACCCTACTGTGCCTAATAACCTTGCTCTTATTCACATTTACTCTTAACTTTCTTCTTTCACACACTTTACCAAACTCAGTCACCAGCTTCTGCAGTTTCTCACATGAATCAGCCACCAGCGCTGTATCATCAGCGAACAACAACTGACTCACTTCCCAAGCTCTCTCATCCCCAACAGACTTCATACTTGCCCCTCTTTCCAAAACTCTTGCATTCACCTCCCTAACAACCCTATCCATAAACAAATTAAACAACCATGGAGACATCACACACCCCTGCCACAAACCTACATTCACTGAGAACCAATCACTTTCCTCTCTTCCTACATGTACACATGCCTTACATCCTCGATAAAAACTTTTCACTGCTTCTAACAACTTGCCTCCCACACCATATATTCTTAATACCTTCCACAGAGCATCTCTATCAACTCTATCATATGCCTTCTCCAGATCCATAAATGCTACATACAAATCCATTTGCTTTTCTAAGTATTTCTCACATACATTCTTCAAAGCAAACACCTGATCCACACATCCTCTACCACTTCTGAAATCACACTGCTCTTCCCCAATCTGATCCTCTGTACATGCCTTCACCCTCTCAATCAATACCCTCCCATATAATTTACCAGGAATACTCAACAAACTTATACCTCTGTAATTTGAGCACTCACTCTTATCCCCTTTGCCTTTGTACAATGGCACTATGCACGCATTCCGCCAATCCTCAGGCACCTCACCATGAGTCATACATACATTAAATAACCTTACCAACCAGTCAATAATACAGTCACCCCCTTTTTTAATAAATTCCATATATATGTGTATATATATATATATATATATATATATATATATATATATATATATATATATATATATATATATATAAATAACAAAAAAAAGGGGAAACAGAAGAAGGAGTCATGTGGGGAGTGCTCATCCTCCTTGAAGGCTCAGATTGGAGTGTCTAAATGTGTGAGGATGTAACCAAGATGAGAAAAAAGGAGAGATAAGTAGTATGTTTGAGGAAAGGAACTTGGATGTTTTGGCTCTGAGTGAAATGAAGCTCAAGATTAAAGGGGAAGAGTGGTTTGGGAATGTCTTTGGGGTTAAGTCTGGGGTTGGTGAGAGGACAAGAGCAAAGGAAGGAGTAGCACTACTCCTGAAACAGGAATTGTGGGAGTATGTGATAAGAATGTAAGAAAGTATACTCTAGATTGATATGGGTAAAACTGAAAGTGAATAGAGTTGGGTGATTATTGGTGCCTATGCACCTGGTCTTGAGAAGAAAGATTATGAGTGGCAAGTGTTTTGGGAGCAGCTAAGTGAGTGTGTTAGCAGCTTTGATGCACGAGGCTGGGTTATAGTGATGGGTGATTTGAATGCAAAGGTGAGTGATGTAGCAAATGAGGGCATAATTGGTGTGCATGGGGTGTTCAGCATTGTAAATGGAAATGGTGAAGAGCTTGTAGATTTATGTGCTGAAAAAGGACTGGTGATGGGGAATACATGGTTTAAAAAGCTTATTTTCCAGGAATAATCAACAAATCTATACCTCTGCAATTTGAACACTCACGTTTATCCCCTTTCCCTTTGTACAATAGCACTATGCATGCATTCCATCAATCCTGAGGCACTTCACCGTGAACCATACATACATTGAATATCCTCACCAACCACTTAACAACACAGTCACCCCCTTTTTTGATAAATTCCACTGCAACACCGTCCAAACTTGCCACCTTGCTGGCTTTCATCTTCTGCAAAGCTTTCACTACCTCTTCTCTGTTTACCAAACCATTCTCCCTGACCCTCTCACTTTGCACACCACATCGATCAAAGCATCCTATATCTTCCACTCTATCATCAAACACATTCAACAAACCTTCAAAATACCCACTCCATCTCCTTCTCACTTCACCACTACTTGTTATTACCTCCCCATTAGCCCCCTTCACCGAAATCTGGGAGTAGATTTAGTGGCAGATGGAACCATGGAAGCGGAAGTGTGTCACAGGATAGGGGAGGGGGCGAAGGTTATGGGAGCGTTGAAGAATGTGTGGAAGGTGAGAATGGTATCTCAGAGAGCAAGAATGGTTATGTTTGAAGGAATAGTGGTTCCAACAATGTTATATGGTTGCGAGGCGTGGGCTATAGATAAGGTTGTGCGGAGGAGGGTGGTTGTGTTGGAAATGAGATGTTTGAGGACAAAATGTGGTGTGAGGTGGTTTGATCAAGTAAGTAATGAAAGGCTAAGAGAGATGTGTGGTAATAAAATGAGTGTGGTTGAGAGAGCAGAAGAGGGTGTATTGAAATGGCTTGGTCACATGGAGAAAATGAGTGAGGAAAGATTGACAAAGAGGATATATATGTCAGAGGTGGAGGGAACGAGGAGAAGTGTTGGACCAAATTGGAGGTGGAAGGATGGAGTGAAAAATATTTTGAGCGATTGGGGACTGAACATACAGGAGGGTGAAAGGCGTGCAAGGAATAGAGTGAATTGGAAAGATGTAGTATACCAGGGATGACGTGCTGTCAATGGCTTGAACCAGGCATGTGAAGCGTCTTTAGTAAACCACGGAAAATTTTGTGGGGCCTAGATGTGGAAAGGGAGCTGTGGTTTCGGTGCATTACCCATGACAGCTAGAGACTGAGTTTGAACGAATGTGGCCTTTGTTGTCTTTTCCTAGTGCTACCTCGCCCTCGCATGGGGGGAAGGGGGTGCCATTTCATGTGTGGCGGGTTGGTGACGGGAATGGATGAAGGCAGCAAGTGTGAATATGTACATGTGTATATATGTATATGTCTGTGTATGAATATGTACGTATACATTGAAATGTATAGGTATGTATATGTGCATGTGTGGGCATGTATGTATGTATGCATGTGTATGTGGGTTGGTTGGGCCATTCTTTCATCTGTTTCCTTGTGCTACCACACTAATGCAGGAGACAGCAACAAAGTATAATGAAAAAAGAAATAATATATTTATTTATTTATTTATTTATTTATTTATTTTGCTTTGTCGCTGTCTCCCGCGTTAGCGAAGTAGCGCAAGGAAACAGACGAAAGAATGGCCCAACCCGCCCACATACACATGTATATACATACATGTCCACACACGCACAATATACATACCTATACATCTCAATGTACACATATATATACACACACAGACATATACATATATACACATGTACATAATTCATACTGTCTGCCTTCATTTGTTCCCATTGCCACCTCGCCACACATGGAATAACAACCCCCTCCCCCCTCATGTGTGCGGGGTAGCGCTAGGAAAAACACCAAAGGCCCCATTTGTTCACACTCAGTCTCTAGCTGTCATGTAATAATGCACCGAAACCACAGCTCCCTTTCCACATCCAGGCCCCACACACTTTGCATGGTTTACCCCAGACGCTTCACATGCCCTGGTTCAATCCATTGACAGCATGTCGACCCCGGTATACCACATCGTTCCAATTCACTCTATTCCTTGCACGCCTTTCACCCTCCTGCATGTTCAGGCCCCGATCACTCAAAATCTTTTTCACTCCATCTTTCCACCTCCAATTTGGTCTCCCACTTCTCCTTGTTCCCTCCACCTCTGACACATATATCCTCTTGGTCAATCTTTCCCCACTCATTCTCTCCATGTGACCAAACCATTTCAAAACACCCTCTTCTGCTCTCTCAACCATACTCTTTTTATTTCCACACATCTCTCTCACCCTTACATTACTTACTCGATCAAACCACCTCACACCACATATTGTCCTCAAACATCTCATTTCCAGCACATCCACCCTCCTGCGCACAACTCTATCCATAGCCCACACTTCGCAACCATACAACATTGTTGGAACCACTATTCCTTCAAACATACCCATTTTTGCTTTCTGAGATAATGTTCTCGACTTCCAAACATTCTTCAAGGCTCCCAAAATTTTCGCCGCCTCCCCCACCCTATGATTCACTTCCGCTTCCATGGTTCCATCCGCTGCCAGATCCACTCCCAGATATCTAAAACACTTCACTTCCTCCAGCTTTTCTCCATTCAAACTTACCTCCCAATTGACTTGACCCTCAACCCTACTGTACCTATATATATATATATATATATATATATATATATATATATATATATATATTCCCTGGGGATAGGGGAGAAAGAATACCTCCCACGTATTCCCTGCGTGTCGTAGAAGGCGACTAAAAGTGAAGGGAGCGGGAGGCTGGAAATCCTCCCCTCTCGTTTTTTTTTTTTAATTTTCCAAAAGAAGGAAGAGAGAAGAGGGCCAGGTGAGGATATTCCCTCAAAGGCCCAGTCCTCTGTTCTTAACGCTACCTCGCTATCGCGGGAAATGGCGAATGGTATGAAAAAAAAAAAATATATATATATATATATATAGTTAAAGGGTTAAGGTACAAACTTTTGTTGCCCTCCATTAACCCTTGTATGTAATATACTGGATATGTATCTGTACGTATGTGTTTGTATGTCAGTCTGTATTTTGTGTATATGTGCGCAGTGATGCAAATTCATATGTGCGTGCTTGTATGTATGTTTTCTTTTCCAATGATTATGATTATTTGTTCATTAAATGATTGGTGCATTTTGTTAAGAGCTCCTTGTACATTCAGTTTCTTTCTTCCATTATCTTTTTATTTTGTAGTTTTTGGCAATAGTTATTTCAATATGGGATTTAAATGTATATTTTTAATGATTATGTTATTTATTTCTAGTCATTTATAACCCATTCAAAGGAAATTGTTAGTAATTAGCATATCTCTATATATCATGACATGTATGATAATGGTATGACTGTTTTTAACTGTTTGGAAATAAAATATCACAGAAACATTGTAACTCATTAATGCCATTACCACTAATGATATGTCTGTTTCTGTCAGTACCTAGTACACTCTTTCATTGTTAACCCCTCTGACTCGAGCAGAATTATCTTTATGTAGCCTGTCTTTGCTCAAATCTATATATTCTTGCATGTTTATACTTCTCTCATCCACTTCCTGCCTCTTATCTTTCAACCCTGTGAAAAGCAAACATTTCAGAGTTGCAGATTACAGAAAACAAGGGTCTCATATCAGTTACAGGCTGCCTAACAAACAAACACAATCATTGTGCACAGAAATTTATTTTGCTGTACTTAATACATTTTCACTTGAATATGCCCAGCACTCAAATTCTTTGCAACAGACTAGAACTGCTTCCCCAAAACCATCACAGAACCAACCACAAACCTTTTGCAACAGCACTATAACTGCTTCCGCAAAATGTGCCCCGTAACCAACCACAAACATTGAAGTAGATATAAAACTTAACCCTGTTTCACGCTAACCTTGTTTCACGCTTAAGCAGTCTATGCCCACGTATCCCCCCCCAAGACAGAAAAAAAATACAGTAATGATTCAATAATCACTGAATAACCGCTCTCCCCTCTTCACTCTACCAGGCATACATCCTCTTGAAACTACACACCCTAGGTATGTATGAGTTACACTTTCTCGTTTGCTCCTTTGGACACTATCCATTTTTCCAACTATACAGATGCCAAATTAGCATACTGTATCACTTGATCCCTCATGCACAAGAAGCAGGTTTCATCAGAGAGGTTAGTGGCCTAACCTCTTACTACTCAAATGTCCTTCACCTCATACATAGATACACATAACAGCTCACGTTGCCTTGACCTGTGCTACTTCCTGCTTGAGGTGGCCAGCATAATGAGTGCTCTGGGATCCCCATAAAAGGAGTTCCTGGAGTAGGAAAGTGCCTTTCCAACTCTTACTTTGTTTTCCCTTTATCCTTCTTCCCTATATCATGTTCATGTACATCTTCACCCTCTCACTAACTGTCCTTTCCATACTGTATTCCCATACCATCTAAGAACAGCATCCAATATTTTTGCAATCATTTCATGTTCATGGATCTAAACCTCCCTTTTAAACATCTTTATATTTCATATAATGACAGAGCTCTGTAAGCAGTTGAGAAAGCCTTTCGTCTGAGGTAGGTCAAAACACTATTTCAGCCTCAGACTGGAGTATTTTCTGGAATTCACTCAACCTTACTACCATGACGTCTTTAAGACTAGTTAATGCTTGTTCGTAGACCCAACAGTCATACAGTAAGCAGCCCAGGCAAAAATTAGTGGCTTAGGAGAATTAGTTTGCCTTTAGACACAATTGTCATATTGCATTTCTTCAGTGTTAAACCCATGAGAAACATTTGTGAAGAAAATCCTATTGAACAGTCCCTTGCAGGTTTATCTGTTAGATGCAGACCTTACATTGCTTCATCTTTTACTGTGAGTTCAAAGTGAGCACATAACACTTTGTGTTGCATCGCCTTTGAAAATTAGATTGCCACCCATGTGGTGCATAAAATGCGGTCTATTTTGGAAATTTCTTTATATAATTCTGCTGGTTGTTTCTCACCGAGATGAACTTTTTGCAAACTACCATTTTCCACACATAAATGAAAATGGTTCACTTCACTGTATATAAAGGAAGTTCTGATGTATGATTTAGGCAATGCCGTATAATATTATATGGGTATTGCTCCCTGATTCTGTTGGCTACATCTGATTTGGTGCCTAGCACAACATTCACTCCATCACTAGCAAATGATACAAGAATCTGTTTCAAGTGGAGCTAGCAAAATCATTCTCTCAAGATATTGAAGAAGATAGCTATTGTGTTGGCCTTGTGAAATTTAGTCAAATCTAAAAACTTGAAATGCAGATCATTATTGCCATCACTCACATTCAGATTACACTACCAGTTCAGTGTTGCTACTTAGATGTGCACACTTATCAATAAAAATAAAATTCTTACTGTATTTTCTTGATTAATTATCATACTTAATTGCTGTTTCCCACATTAGTGAGGTAGTGCCAGGAACCAGATGAAGGACAAGCAGATCAAGTTTAAAGTTAGTTTGGGAGAGTTTATAAGTTGCTTTTGACTCAATTCTGTCAAGTAAGGCTGCAAAGCAGAACCACTCCCGATGTGAGAGCAATACTCCATACAAGGGTGGATCAGCCCTCTCTAATAATGGAGCAACTGCTCAGAACAAAAGAAATTCTGACATCTGAAAAAGATAACCAGTTTCTTAGATGCAAACGTAGTTACTTCCATAATGTGGGGTTTCCAAGAAAGAGTGAATGTTACAATAATATCAAGTATGTTCATTGAACATACTTAATCCCCTATCCCTGGGGATAGGGGATTAAGAATACTTCCCATGCATTCCTCACGTGTCGTAGAAGGCGACTAAAGGGGACGGGAGCGGGGGGCCAGAAACCCTCCCCTCCTTGTATTTTAACTTTCTAAAAGGGGAAACAGAAGAAGGAGTCACGCGAGGAGTGCTCATCCTCCTCGAAGGCTCAGATTGGGGTGTCTAAATGTGTGTGGATGTAAGCAAGATGAGAAAAAAGGAGAGACAGGTAGTATGTTTGAGGAAAGGAACTTGGATGTTTTGGCTCTGAGTGAAACGAAGCTAAAGGGTAAAGGGGAAGAGTGGTTTGGGAATGTCTTGGGAGTAAAGTCAGGGGTTAGGGAGAGGACAAGAGCAAGGGAAGGAGTAGCACTACTCCTGAATCAGGAGTTGTGGGAGTATGTGATAGAGTGTAAGAAAGTAAATTCTAGATTGATATGGGTAAAACTGAAAGTTGATGGAGAGAGATGGGTGATTATTGGTGCATATGCACCTGGGCATGAGAAGAAAGATCATGAGAGGCAAGTGTTTTGGGAGCAGCTGAATGAGTGTGTTAGTGGTTTTGATGCACAAGACCGGGTTATAGTGATGGGTGATTTGAATGCAAAGGTGAGTAATGTGGCAGTTGAGGGAATAATTGGTATACATGGAGTGTTCAGTGTTGTAAATGGAAATGGTGAAGAGCTTGTAGATTTATGTGCTGAAAAAGGACTGGTGATTGGGAATACCTGGTTTAAAAAGCGAGATATACATAAGTATACGTATGTAAGTAGGAGAGATGGCCAGAGAGCGTTATTGGATTACGTGTTAATTGATAGACGCATGAAAGAGAGACTTTTGGATGTTAATGTGCTGAGAGGTGCAACTGGAGGGATGTCTGATCATTATCTTGTGGAAGCAAAGGTGAAGATTTGTGGGGGTTTTCAGAAAAGAAGAGAGAATGTTGGGGTGAAGAGAGTGGTGAGAGTAAGTGACCTTGGGAAGGAGACTTGTGTGAGGAAGTACCAGGAGAGACTGAGTACAGAATGGAAAAAGGTGAGAACAAAGGAGGTAAGGGGAGTGGGGGAGGAATGGGATGTATTTAGGGAAGCAGTGATGGCTTGCGCAAAAGATGCTTGTGGCATGAGAAGCGTGGGAGGTGGGTTGATTAGAAAAGGTAGTGAGTGGTGGAATGAAGAAGTAAGATTATTAGTGAAAGAGAAGAGTGAGGCATTTGAACAATTTTTGCAGGGAAAAAATGCAAATGAGTGGGAGAGGTATAAAAGAAAGAGGCAGGAGGTCAAGAGAAAGGTGCAAGAGGTGAAAAAGAGGGCAAATGAGAGTTGGGGTGAGAGAGTATCATTAAATTTCAGGGAGAATAAAAAGATGTTTTGGAAGGAGGTAAATAAAGTGCATAAGACAAGGGAGCAAATGGGAACTTCAGTGAAGGGGGCTAATGGGGAGGTGATGAGAAGTAGTGGTGATGTGAGAAGATGGAGTGAGTATTTTGAAGGTTTGTTGAATGTGTTTGATGATAGAGTGGCAGATGTGGGGTGTCTTGGTCGAGGTGGTGTGCAAAGTGAGAGGGTTAGGGAAAATGATTTGGTGAATAGAGAAGAGGTAGTAAAAGCTTTACAGAAGATGAAAGCCGGCAAAGCAGCAGGTTTGGATGGCATTGCAGTGGAATTTATTAAAAAAGGGGGTGACTGTATTGTTGACTGGTTGGTAAGGTTATTTAATGTATGTATGATTCATGGTGA
This sequence comes from Panulirus ornatus, assembly GCF_036320965.1. Taxonomy (NCBI): domain Eukaryota; kingdom Metazoa; phylum Arthropoda; class Malacostraca; order Decapoda; family Palinuridae; genus Panulirus; species Panulirus ornatus. Next base: position 57,507,827 of record NC_092227.1, on the reverse strand, counting down.
GGTGCCTGAGGATTGGCGGAATGCTTGCATAGTGCCATTGTACAAAGGCAAAGAGGATAAGAGTGAGTGCACAAATTACAGAGGTATAAGTTTGTTGAATATTCCTGGTAAATTATATGGGAGGGTATTGATTGAGAGGGAGAAGGCATGTACAGAGCATCAGATTGGGGAAGAGCAGTGTGGTTTCAGAAGTGGTAGAGGATGTGTGGATCAGGTGTTTGCTTTGAAGAATGTATGCGAGAAATACTTAGAAAAACAAATGGATTTGTATGTAGCATTTATGGATCTGGAGAAGGCATATGATAGAGTTGATAGAGATGCTCTATGGAAGGTATTAAGAATATATGGTGTGGGAGGCAAGTTGTTAGGAGCAGTGAAAAGTTTTTATCGAGGATGTAAGGCATGTGTACGTGTAGGAAGAGAGGAAAGTGATTGGTTCTCAGTGAATGTAGGTTTGCGGCAGGGGTGTGTGATGTCTCCATGGTTGTTTAATTTGTTTATGGATGGGGTTGTTAGGGAGGTGAATGCAAGAGTTTTGGAAAGAGGGGCAAGTATGCAGTCTGTTGGGGATGAGAGAGCTTGGGAAGTGAGTCAGTTGTTGTTCGCTGATGATACAGCGCTGGTGGCTGATTCATGTAAGAAACTGCAGAAGCTGGTGACTGAGTTTGGTAAAGTGTGTGAAAGAAGAAAGTTAAGAGTAAATGTGAATAAGAGCAAGGTTATTAGGTACAGTAGGGTTGAGGGTCAAGTCAATTGGGAGGTAAGTTTGAATGGAGAAAAGCTGGAGGAAGTGAAGTGTTTTAGATATCTGGGAGTGGATCTGGCAGCGGATGGAACCATGGAAGCGGAAGTGAATCATAGGGTGGGGGAGGGGGCGAAAATTCCGGGAGCCTTGAAGAATGTTTGGAAGTCGAGAACATTATCTTGGAAAGCAAAAATGGGTATGTTTGAAGGAATAGTGGTTCCAACAATGTTGTATGGTTGCGAGGCGTGGGCTATGGATAGAGTTGTGCGCAGGAGGGTGGATGTGCTGGAAATGAGATGTTTGAGGACAATATGTGGTGTGAGGTGGTTTGATCGAGTAAGTAATGTAAGGGTGAGAGAGATGTGTGGAAATAAAAAGAGTGTGGTTGAGAGAGCAGAAGAGGGTGTTTTGAAATGGTTTGGTCACATAGGAGAGAATGAGTGGGGAAAGATTGACCAAGAGGATATATGTGTCAGAGGTGGAGGGAACGAGGAGGAGTGGGAGACCAAATTGGAGGTGGAAAGATGGAGTGAAAAAGATTTTGAGTGATCGGGGCCTGATCATGCAGGAGGGTGAAAGGAGTGCAAGGAATAGAGTGAATTGGAACGATGTGGTATACCGGGGTCGACGTGCTGTCAATGGATTGAACCAGGACATGTGAAGCGTCTGGGGTAAACCATGCAAAGTGTGTGGGGCCTGGATGTGGAAAGGGAGCTGTGGTTTCGGTGCATTATTACATGACAGCTAGGGACTGAGTGTGAATGAATGGGGCCTTTGGTGTTTTTACTAGCGCTACCTCGCACACATGAGGGGGGAGGGGGTTGTTATTCCATGTGTGGCGAGGTGGCGATGGGAACAAATAAAGGCAGACAGTATGAATTATGTACATGTGTATATATGTATATGTCTGTGTGTGTATATATATGTGTACATTGAGATGTATAAGTATGTATATTGTGCGTGTGTGGACTTGTATGTATGTACATGTGTATGTGGGCGGGTTGGGCCATTCTTTCGTCTGTTTCCTTGTGCTACATCGCTAACGCGGGAGACAGCGACAAAGCAAAATAAATAAATAAAAATATGTTCATTGAGTTAAGAGGTGGAATTACAGAACAATAAAAGGAGAGATGAAAGCTGCAAGGAATTATCAATAGAGAAATGGGTTTAGGAACTGGGACTTGGTGGCATTAAAATAGAGATTTCTTCAACCCCACTGAGATATCCCCTCCAAGTCTGAGTTTGTTGAGGAAGTGTAGAGATGAGATGCAGATCCAGTGAGAAAAGGAGAAAAATTGAAGGATGAGGAATGCAGTGTTGAGTTGTTGGTGTATGAGTGCATTTGGTCATTTATGGAAGAGAGGAAATCATTGATAAAAAGAAGAAAATGTGTACGAGACAGAGTAGACCCTTAAGGGACACTGCTGTTGATGGAGAAAGGTGGGAAGGCTAATTCATCAACAACCACCCAGACTGATTGTGTAGATAGGAAGCTAGACATAAGGGAACAAAGTGAGGGAGGGAAGACAAGAGAAGGTAGCTTAGAAATGAGATCCTGTTGCCAAACCCTGTCAAAAGCTTTGGAAAATTCAAGGGAAACTACACAGGATTCCCCAAAATCTTCCAGGAATGATGACCAGATGGAAGTAAGATTGGAGAGAATATCAGCATTGGATCTTGCTTTATGGAATCCATGCTTGTGATCAGAGAGAAGACTGAGGTTAAAGACATCTGAAGAAATAAGATTTGAGGAGGAATTCAAAGACTTGGGAAATGGAAGATGTCAAAGCAACAGAACCATAGTTAGAGGGGTTAGAAAGATCACCCTCCTTAGAGACAGGATGTACCAATGCATGCTTCCAGGAGGAAAAAGTTTTGGTTTTTAAACAGAAATGGAAAGGACAAGCAACCACAGTTGCATGTTCAGAGGCACACTCTTTCAGTACATGGGGATGGATGCCATTAGGTCCATAAGCCTTACTTGTGTCCACAGAGATAAGTGCTATTTGGACAGTTTAAAGAGATCATGGGAATGGGCACAGGATTAGTAAGAGGAGCATCTGGGGGTGAAGGAGTGTCAAGAGTTATCCAAGGTAGAATTAGAGGAGAAATGGCAACCAAAGTTGCTTTATCAATGGGAGAGACTGCTATAGATGTGTAAGAACAGAAAAGCGATGGAAAAGGTAGATTGACAGTTGTCAGTGATGTCCTTAGCTACAGACCAATGGATGACCAGGAGAGGTTATTGTACTTTCTTTGAATAAAGGATGCTTTGCCTCATGATTACTGTTTGCAAAAAATCCTGGATAGGAGTTGGAGGAAAGAGAGTTTTTCCAAGCCTCATATGCCTGACTCCTTGCCTGAATGGCCCCAGGACAGGAACCGTTGAACCACGGATTGGAAGAAGAGGTTGTCATGGGGAAGGAAGAAATAAATGTTTCCATTCCTTCTACAACAACCTCTCCTATGTATTTGGCAGACAGAGACAGAAGCATCATTAGATAGAGACAGTAATTTAGCCAAGGTGAAGTCAAAAAAGGAATTTTTGTAAGTTATTCCAGTCAGCTTTGTTGAGGTGCCAATATATATATTTAGGATTGATTGCTTGTGGGGAAGTGTCATTGAAATAGATACATTTATGAGTGTGGTCAGATAAACTAACGTGGAGCAAGATTGTGTTGTTACAGCTCAAAGGATTCGAGGTGAAAAACAGATCCAGACATTAGGAGACTGGTCACAGCAGCCAGGAATGGGATGGGAGATAATTTGCTTTAGATTATTGAGAATGGAGAATGAGAAGGTTTCAATCCTCCCAACCATCTGTATGGGAGGAATTTAACCATTCCCTATAGTGAAGCTGAAATTCCCTATGGCGGGGATCTCATCTTGCAGGTGAGAGGATTTCACAGTCTTGTGGCAAGAGTTTAGATCTTCAAAGGAAGATAAAAAAAATTGTAGAATCAGGATAGCAGTAGGTCCTCAAAGCATGCTACAGGCATATTGGTATTGGAACATGCACGGACACCTTTGATAGGGAATTGTGAGTGGAGATTATAGGTGGATATGAAGAAAGGACTAGTGAGAACATCAGCCAATTGGATCTCGGAGAGAAGTAAGATATTGGGAGAGGTAAAAGACAGATGGTGTTCAACAGAAGCGAGGTTACTAGAGAGACCACGAATGCTGGTATAGTGAATTGAAAAAGCTAGGTCTATCAGAGAGGGAAAGATCTTGAGAGGGACTGGTACTACTAGTATCTGAGCCCTTCCTCTCATTGGCATTAGAGTCAGGTGGAAACTTAAGAGATTCTTAGCATTCCATGATGCTAGGGACTTCGGGCCATAGGATCCTCCACAATCTTTCATAGATGACCAGACATCACAGTTAAAGATATCACCAGTGGATCTCACCTTATGGAAGCCATCCTGGTGATCAGAGAGAAGACAGTAATATTTAAGATGTTTGAGGATATGGGAGCTAAGGTGGGATTCAGAGACCTTGGAAATGGTAGATGTCCAAGCAACAAGACAATAGTTAAGGGGGTTAGAACGGTCTCCTTCTTAGGGATGGGATGTACCCATGCTTGCTTCTATCAAAAAGGATAAGTTGTGGATTTTAAACTGAAATGGAACAGATGAGCAGGGACAGGTGCAAGTTCAGAGGCATAATCTTTCATTTCAAGGGTTGAATGCCATCAGTTTCATCAGCCTTGCTCGTGTCCAGAGAGAGTGACACTTTTCAGACAATTCAAAAAGAGATTATGGAGAGGGGCACAGGATTAATAACAGAAGCATCAGGGAGCAAAGAAATATCCAAGTTAGAGGAGAAAGAGGAACCAAAGAGTGTGGGAAGTTAGAGCAACTTAAGTTGCAGCGATACCCTTAGCTAAAGACCAGAAAGACCTATCAGTAGATGAAGAAGATTGGATTGGATTATAGAATTTAGGCTTATACGCCAAGCACTGGAGTGTCTAAGGCTATTCGGCGTTCTTAATACAGTTTAGAATATTCTACCTTAGAAATTTCTTTTAATTCAAATAAATGACCAATTTTGGTTTTGATAGAACAAGAATGGAAGAACGAAAAGTATATGAGAGAAAATAGTCTGCATGTGTTCGTCTGAGAGCTCAAGCTTGACCTTTGCAGCATAGTTAAACCTACCAGGGAAAGGAAAATCCCGCTGCAATAGCTCAATCCATCATTACTCCATGCAAATCCCACCTCCTCGTTAAGGTCCATGTAGTTCGGAATTTGGATGAAGAGGAGAGGTTATAGTGCTTCCTTTGAATAAAGGAATGCTTTGCATAGAGGATAATGTACTTGCAATGATTCCAGACTTTGATAAATCCTAAATGGGAGTCACAGGAAGGAGGGTTTTCGAATTGAAGCCTCATTTGCCTGAATGGCCTCAGAACAAGAATGGTTGAACCATGTTGTGGAAAAAGAGGTCGTGAGGAGAGATATATGCTCTCATTCCCGCAACAATAGCAGCTGCTATTGCGGCATGATCACTACATCAGTCAGGAATCCCCAAAACAAGTCAGATGATTAATATACTCTGTTATTCTAACATTTTTTTAAACTTCAAAAGGAAAAATGTGTATAGTCGTATTCAACTTGCAGTGACAAATGAAATCAGTGAAATGGTTTGGTCACATGGAGAGAATGAGTGAGGAAAGATTGACAAAGAGGATATATTTGTCAGAGGTGGAGGGAACGAGGAGAAGTGGAAGACCAAATTGGAGGTGGAAAGATGGAGTGAAAAAGATTTTGAATGATTGGGGCCTGAAGATGCAGGAGGGTGAAAGGCGTGCAAGGATTAGAGTGAATGGGAATGATGTGGTATACCAGGGTCGATGTGCTGTCAATGGATTGAACCAGGGCATGTGAAGTATCTGGATGTGGGGCCTGGATGTGGAAAGGGAGCCGTGGTTTCGGTGCATTATACATGACAGCTAGAGACTGAGTGTGAACGAATGTGGCCTTGTTGTCTTTTCCTAGCGCTACCTCGCGCACATGTGGAGGGAGGGGGTTGTCATTTCATGTGTCATTTCATGTGTCATTTCATATATATTCACTCAGAGCCAAAACATCCAGGTTCCTTTCCTCAAACATACTACCTATCTCTCCTTTCTTCTCATCTTGGTTACATCCACACACTTTTAGACACTCCAATCTGAGTACAGAATGGAAAAGGGTGAGAACAAAGGACGTAAGAGGAGTGGGGGAGGAATGGTACGTATTTAGGGAAGCAGTGATGGCTTGCACAAAAGATGCTTGTGGCATGAGAAGTGTGGGAGGTGGGCAGATTTGAAATGGTAGTGAGTGGTGGGATGAAGAAGTAAGAGTATTAGTGAAAGAGAAGAGAGGCATTTGGATGATTTTTGCTGGGAAATAATGCAAATGAGTGGGAGATGTATAAGAGAAAGAGACAGGAGGTCAAGAGAAAGGTGCAAGAGGTGAAAAAGAGGTTAAATGAGAGTTGGGGTGAGAGAGTATCATTAAATTTTAGGGAGAATAAAAAGATGTTTTGGAAGGAGGTAAATAAAGTGCATAAGACTAAGGAACAAGTGGGAACTTCAGTGAAGGGGGCTAATGGGGAGGTGATAACAAGTAGTGGTGATGTGAGAAGGAGATGGAGTGAGTATTTTGAAGGTTTGTTGAATGTGTTTGATGATAGAGTGGCAAATATAGGATGTTTTCGTATTGTTGACTGGTTGGTAAGGTTATTTATTGTATGTATGACTCATGGTGAGGTGCCTGAGGATTGGCGAAATGCTTGCATAGTGCCATTGTACAAAGGCAAAGAGGATAAAAGTGAGTGCTCAAATTACAGTGGTATAAGTTTGTTGAGTATTCCTGGGAAATTATATGGGAGGGTATTGATTGAGGGGGTGTAGGCATGTACAGAGCATCAGATTGGGGAAGAGCATTGTGGTTTCAGAAGTGGTAGAGGATGTGTGGATCAGGTGTTTGCTTTGAAGAATGTATGTGAAAAATACTTAGAAAAGCCAATGGATTTGTATGTAGCATTTATGGATCTGGAGAAGGCATATGATAAAAGTTGACAGAGATGCTCTGTGGAAGGAATTAAGAATAAATGATGTGGGAGGCAAGTTGTTAGAAGCAGTGAAAAGTTTTTATTGAGGATGTAAGGCATAAGTATGTGTAGGAAGAGAGGAAAGTGATTGGTTCTCAGTGAATGTAGGTTTGTGGCAGGGGTGTGTGATGTCTCCATGGTTGTATAATTCATTTATGGATGGGGTTGTTAGGGAGGTGAATGCAAGAGTTTTGGAAAGAGGGCCAAGTATGCAGTCTGTTGTGGATGAAAGAGCTTGGTAAGTGAGTCAGTTGTTGTTTGCTGATGATACAGCGCTGGTAGTTGATTCATGTGAGAAACTGCAGAAGCTGGTGACTGAGTTTGGTAAAGTGTGTGAAAGAAGAAAGCCGAGAGTAAATGTGAATAAGAGCAAGGTACAATAGGGTTGAGGGACGAGTTAACTGGGAGGTAAGTTTGAATGGAGAAAAACCAGAGGAAGTGAAGTGTTTTACATATCTGGGAGTGGATTTGGCAGTGGATGGAACCAAGGAAGTGGAAGTGAATCATAGGGTGGGGGAGGGGCGAAAGTTCTGGGAGCGTTGAAGAATGTGTGGAAGTTGAGAACATTATCTCGGAAAGCAAAAATGGGTATGTTTGAAGGAATAGTGGTTCCAACAATGTTATATGGTTGCGAGGCACGGGCTATGGATAGAGTTGTGCGCAGGAGGGTGGATGTGCTGGAAATGAGATGTTTGAGGACAATATGTGGTGTGAGGTGGTTTGATCGAGTAAGTAATAATAGGCTAAGAGAGATGTGTGGTAATAAAAAGCAGAAGAGGGTGTTTTGAAATGGTTTGGTCACATGGAGAGAATGAGTGAGGAAAGATTGACCAAGAGGATATATGTGTCAGAGGTGGAGGGAATGAGGAGAAGTAGGAGACCAAATTGGAGGTGGAAAGATGGAGGGAGAAAACTTTTGAGTGATCGGGACCTGAACATGCAGGAGGGTGAAAGGCGTGCGATTGGAACGATGTGGTATACCGGGGTCGACGTGCTGTCAGTGGATTGAACCAAGGCATGTGAAGCGTCTGGGGTAAACCATGGAAAGTTCTGTGGGGCCTGGATGTGGAAAGGGAGCTGTGGTTTTGGTGTATTATTACATGACAGCTAGAGACTGAGTGTGAACAAATGCGGCCTTTGTTGTCTTTTCCTAGTGCTACCACGCGCACATGAGGGGGGAGGGGTTTGTTATTTCATGTGTCACGGGGTGGGGATGGGAATGAATAAAGGCAGACAGTATGAATTATGTACATGTGTACATATGTATATGTCTGTGTGTGTATATATATATGTATACGATGAGATGTATAGGTATGTATATGTGCGTGTGTGGACGTGTATGTATATACATGTGTATGTGGGTGGGTTGGGCCATTCTTTCCTCTTTTTCCATGCGCTACCTCGCTAACGTGGGAGACAGCGACAAAGCAAAATAAATGAATAAATGAATGGAGTGAGTATTTTGAAGGTTTGTAGAATGTGTTTGATGATAGAGTGGCAGATGTGGGGTGTCTTGGTCGAGGTGGTGTGCAAAGTGAGAGGGTTAGGGAAAATGATTTGGTAAATAGAGAAGAGGTAGTAAAAGCTTTACGGAAGATGAAAGCTGGCAAAGCAGCAGGTTTGGATGGCATTGCAGTGGAATTTATTAAAAAAGGGGGTGACTGTATTGTTGACTGGTTGGTAAGGTTATTTAATGTATGTATGATTCATGGTGAGGTGCCTGAGGATTGGCGGAATGCTTGCATAGTGCCACTGTACAAAGGCAAAGGGGATAAGAGTGAGTGCTCAAATTACAGAGGTATAAGTTTATTGAGTATTCCTGGTAAATTATATGGGAGGGTATTGATTGAGAGGGTGAAGGCATGTACAGAGCGTCAGATTGGGGAAGAGCAGTGTGGTTTCAGAAGTGGTAGAGGATGTGTGGATTAGGTGTTTGCTTTGAAGAATGTATGCGAGAAATACTTAGAAAAACAAATGGATTTGTATGTAGCATTTATGGATCTGGAGAAGGCATGTGATAGAATTGATAGAGATGCTCTGTGGAAGGTATTAAGAATATATGGTGTGGGAGGAAAGTTGTTAGAAGCAGTGAAAAGTTTTTATCGAGGATGTAAGGCATGTGTTCATGTAGGAAGAGAGGAAAGTGATTGGTTCTCAGTGAATGTAGGTTTGTGGCAGGGGTGTGTGATGTCTCCATGGTTGTTTAATTTGTTTATGGATGGGGTTGTTAGGGAGGTGAATGCAAGAGTTTTGGAAAGAGGGGCAAGTATGCAGTCTGTTGTGCATGAGAGAGCTTGGGAAGTGAGTCAGTTGTTGTTCGCTGATGATACAGCGCTGGTGGCTGATTCATGTAAGAAACTGCAGAAGCTGGTGACTGAGTTTGGTAAAGTGTGTGAAAGAAGAAAGTTAAGAGTAAATGTGAATAAGAGCAAGGGTATTAGGTACAGTAGGGTTGAGGGTCAAGTAAATTGGGAGGTAAGTTTGAATGGAGAAAAGCTGGAGGAAGTGAGGTGTTTTACATATCTGCGAGTGGATCTGGCAGCGGATGGAACCATGGAAGCGGAAGTGAATCATAGGGTGGGGGAGGGGGCGAAAATTCTGGGAGCCTTGAAGAATGTTTGGAAGTCGAGAACATTATCTCGGAAAGCAAAAATGGGTATGTTTGAAGGAATAGTGGTTCCAACAATGTTGTATGGTTGCGAGGCGTGGGCTATGGATAGAGTTGTGCGCAGGAGGGTGGATGTGCTGGAAATGAGATGTTTGAGGACAATATGTGGTGTGAGGTGGTTTGATCGAGTAAGTAATGTAAGGGTGAGAGAGATGTGTGGAAATAAAAAGAGTGTGGTTGAGAGAGCAGAAGAGGGTGTTTTGAAATGGTTTGGTCACATGGAGAGAATGAGTGGGGAAAGATTGACCAAGAGGATATATGTGTCAGAGGTGGAGGGAACGAGGAGAAGTGGGAGACCAAATTGGAGGTGGAAAGATGGAGTGAAAAAGCTTTTGAGTGATCGGGGCCTGAAGATGCAGGAGGGTGAAAGGCGTGCAAGGAATAGAGTGAATTGGAACGATGTGGTATACTGGGGTCGACGTGCTGTCAGTGGATCGAACCAGGGCATGTGAAGCGTCTGGGGTAAACCATGCAAAGTGTGTGGGGCCTGGATGTGGAAAGGGAGCTGTGGTTTCGGTGCATTATTACATGACAGCTAGAGACTGAGTGTGAACGAATGGGGCCTTTGGTGTTTTTCCTAGCGCTACCTCGCACACATGAGGGGGGAGGGGGTTGTTATTCCATGTGTGGCGAGGTGGCGATGGGAACAAATAAAGGCAGACAGTATGAATTAGGTACATGTGAATATATGTATATGTCTGTGTGTATATATATGTGTACATTGAGATGTATAGGTATGTATATTGTGCATGGGTAGACATGTATGTATATACATGTGTATGTGGGCTTGTTGGGCCATTCTTTCGTCTGTTTCCTTGCGCTACCTTGCTAACGCGGGAGACAGCGACAAAGCAAAATGAAATAATAAATAAAATATATATATATGATAGAGTTGATAGAGATGCTCTGTGGAAGGTACTAAGAATATATGGTGTGGGAGGCAAGTTCTTAGAAGCAGTGAAAAGTTTTTATCGAGGATGTAAGGCATGTGTACGTGTAGGAAGAAAGGAAAGTGATTGGTTCTCAGTGAATGTAGGTTTGCGGCAGGGGTGTGTGATGTCTCCATGGTTGTTTAATTTGTTTATGGATGGGGTTGTTAGGGAGGTGAATGCAAGAGTTTTGGAAAGAGGGGCAAGTATGCAGTCTGTTGGGGATGAGAGAGCTTGGGAAGTGAGTCAGTTGTTGTTCGCTGATCATACAGCGCTGGTGGCTGATTCATGTGAGAAACTGCAGAAGCTGGTGACTGAGTTTGGTAAAGTGTGTGAAAAAAGAAAGTTAAGAGTAAATGTGAATAAGAGCAAGGTTATTAGGTACAGTAGGGTTGAGGGTCAAGTCAGTTGGGAGGTAAGTTTGAATGGAGAAAAACTGGAGGAAGTAAAGTGTCTTAGATATCTTGGAGTGGATCTGGCAGCGGATGGAACCATGGAAGCAGAAGTAAATCATAGGGTGGGGAGGGGGCGAAAATCCCGGGAGCCTTGAAGAATGTTTGGAAGTCGAGAACATTATCTCCGAAAGCAAAAATGGCTATGTTTGAAGGAATAGTGGTTCCAACAATGTTGTATGGTTGTGAGGCGTGGGCTATGGATAGAGTTGTGCGCAGGAGGGTGGATGTGCTGGAAATGAGATGTTTGAGGACAATATGTGGTGTGAGGTGGTTTGATCGAGTAAGTAATGTAAGGGTAAGACTGATGTGTGGAAATAAGAAGAGCGTGGTTGAGAGAGCAGAAGAGGGTGTTTTGAAATGGTTTGGGCACTTGGAGAGAATGAGTGAGGAAAGATTGACCAAGAGGATATATGTGTCGGAAGTGGAGGGAACGAGGAGAAGTGGGAGACCAAATTGGAGGTGGAAAGATGGAGTGAAAAAGATTTTGAGTGATCGGGGCCTGAACATGCAGGAGGGTGAAAGGCGGGCAAGGAATAGAGTGAATTGGATCAATGTGGTATACCGGGGTCGATGTGCTGTCAATGGATTGAATCAGGGCATGTGAAGCGTCTGGGGTAAACTATGGAAAGTTGTGTGGGGCCTGGATGTGGAAAGGGAGCTGTGGTTTCGGGCATTATTGCATGACAGCTGGAGACTGAGTGAGAGCGAATGGGGCCTTTGTTTTCTTTTCCTGGTGCTGCCTCGCACACATGAGGGGGGAGGGGGATGTTATTCCGTGTGTGGCGGGGTGGCGATGGGGATGAGTAGGGGCAGACAGTGTGAATTGTGTGCATGTGTGTATATGTGTGTGTCTGTGTGTGTATATATGTGTGTACATTGGGATGTGTGGGTGTGTATGTTTGCGTGTGAGGACGTGTGTGCATGTGTGTGGGGGTGGGTTGGGCCATTTCTTTCGTCTGTTTCCTTGCGTTACCTCGCAGGCGCGGGAGACAGTGACAGAGCAAAATAAATAAATAAATAAATATATATATATATATATATATATATATATTTTTTTTTTTTTTTTTTTTTTTTATACTTTGTCGCTGTCTCCCGCGTTTGCGAGGTAGCGCAAGGAAACAGACGAAAGAAATGGCCCAACCCCCCCCCCATGCACATGTACATACACACGTCCACACACGCAAATATACATACCTACACCGCTTTCCATGGTTTACCCCAGACGCTTCACATGCCTTGGTTCAATCCACTGACAGCACGTCAACCCCTGTATACCACATCGCTCCAATTCACTCTATTCCTTGCCCTCCTTTCACCCTCCTGCATGTTCAGGCCCCGATCACACAAAATCTTTTTCACTCCATCTTTCCACCTCCAATTTGGTCTCCCTCTTCTCCTCGTTCCCTCCACCTCCGACACATATATCCTCTTGGTCAATCTTTCCTCACTCATTCTCTCCATGTGCCCAAACCATTTCAAAACACCCTCTTCTGCTCTCTCAACCACGCTCTTTTTATTTCCACACATCTCTCTTACCCTTACGTTACTTACTCGATCAAACCACCTCACACCACACATTGTCCTCAAACATCTCATTTCCAGCACATCCATCCTCCTGCGCACAACTCTATCCATAGCCCACGCCTCGCAACCATACAGCATTGTTGGAACCACTATTCCTTCAAACATACCCATTTTTGCTTTCCGAGATAATGTTCTCGACTTCCACACATTTTTCAAGGCTCCCAAAATTTTCGCCCCCTCCCCCACCCTATGATCCACTTCCGCTTCCATGGTTCCATCCGCTGACAGATCCACTCCCAGATATCTAAAACACTTCACTTCCTCCAGTTTTTCTCCATTCAAACTCACCTCCCAATTGACTTGACCCTCAACCCTACTGTACCTAATAACCTTGCTCTTATTCACATTTACTCTTAACTTTCTTCTTCCACACACTTTACCAAACTCAGTCACCAGCTTCTGCAGTTTCTCACATGAATCAGCCACCAGCGCTGTATCATCAGCGAACAACAACTGACTCACTTCCCAAGCTCTCTCATCCCCCACAGACTTCATACTTGCCCCTCTTTCCAGGACTCTTGCATTTACCTCCCTAACAACCCCATCCATAAACAAATTAAACAACCATGGAGACATCACACACCCCTGCCGCAAACCTACATTCACTGAGAACCAATCACTTTCCTCTCTTCCTACACGTACACATGCCTTACATCCTCGATAAAAACTTTTCACTGCTTCTAACAACTTGCCTCCCACACCATATATTCTTAATACCTTCCACAGAGCATCTCTATCAACTCTATCATATGCCTTCTCCAGATCCATAAATATATATATATATATATATATATATATATATATATATATTGTTTTCTTTTTTTCTCATCTTGGTTACATCCACATGCATTTAGACACCCCAATCTGAGCCTTCAAACAGGCTGAGCACTCCCCACATGACTCCTTCTGTTTCCCCTTTTAGAAAGTTAAAATACAAGGACGGGAGGGTTTCTAGCCCCCCCCACACTCCCGTCCCCTTTAGTTGCCTTCTACGACACATGGGGATGCGTTGAAAGTATTCTTTCTCCCCTATAACCAGGAGAGGTAGGTCGTATGTTTGAGGAAAGGAACCTGGATGTTTTGGCTCTGAGTGAAATGAAGCTTAAGGGTTAATGGGAAGAGTAGTTTGGAAATGTCTTGTGAGTAAAGTCAGGGGTTGGTGAGAGGACAAGAGCAAAGGAAGGAGTAGCACTACTCCTGAAGCAGGAGTGGTGGAGTATGTTTTAGTGTAAGAAAGTAAACTCTAGATTGATACAGGCAAAGTGGTTGGAGAGAGATGGGTGATTATTGGTGCTTATGCATCTGGTCATGAGAAGAAAGATTATGAGAGACAAGTGTTTTGGGAGCAGCTGAGTGAGTGTGTTAGCAGGTTTGAGGCATGAGACCGGGTTATAGTGATGGGTGATTTGAATGCAAATGTGAGTAATGTGGCAGTTGAGAGATATACATAAGTATACATATGTATGAAGGAGAGATGGCCAGAGAGTATTACTGGATTATGTGTTAATTGATAGGCGTGTGATAGAGAGAATTTTGGATGTTATTGTGCTGAGAGGGGCAACTGGAGGGATGTCTGATCATTATCTTCTGGAGGCAGTGAAGATTTGTAGAGGTTTTCAGAAGAGAGAATGTTGGGGTGAAGAGAGTGGCCAAAGTAAGTGAGCTTGGAAAGGAGACTTGTGTAACGAAGTACCAGGAGAGATTGAGTACAGAATGGCGAAAGGTGATTGCAAATGATGTAATGGGTTTGGGGGAGGAATGGGATGTAATTAGGGAAGCAGTGTTGGCTTGCACAAAAGATGCCTGTGGCATGAGAAAGGTGGGAGGTGGGCAGATTAGAAAGGGTAGTGAGTAGTGGGATGAAGACATAAGATTGTTAGTGAAAGAGAAGAGAGGGGCATTTGGACTATTTTTGCAGGGAAATAGTGCAAATGACTGGGAGATGTATAAAAGAAAGAGGCAGGAGGTCAAGAGAAAGGTGCAAGAGGTGAAAAAAGGGCAAATGGGAGTTGGGATGAGAGAGTATCATTAAATTTCAGGGAGAATAAAAAGATGTTTTGGAAGGAGGGATTTAAACTGTGTAAGACAAGAGAACAAATGGGAACATCGGTGAAGGGAGCTAATGGGGAGGTAATAACAAGTAGTGGTGAAATGAGAAATGAGATGGAGTGAGTATTTTGAAGGTTTGTTGAATGTGTTTGATGACAGAGTGGCAGATATAGGGTGTTTCGGTTGGGGTGGTGATTTGGTGAAGAGAGAAGTGGTAGTGAAAGCTTTATGGGAGATGAAATCTGGCAAGGTGGCGGGTTTGGATGGTATTGCAGTGGAATTTATCAAAAAATGGGGTGACTGTGTTGTTGATAGGTTTGTAAGGTTATTCAGTGTATGTATGAACCATGGTGAAGTGCCTGAGGATTGGCGGAATGCATGCATATTGACATTGTACAGAGGCAAAGGGGATGAGGGTGAGTGTTCAAACTACATTGTACAGAGGCAAAGGGGATGAGGGTGAGTGTTCAAACTACAGAGTATTCGTGGGAAATTATATGGGAGGATATTGATTGGGGAAGAGAAGTGTAGTTTCAGAAGTGGTAGAGGGTGTGTGGATCAGTCTTTGCTTTGAAGAATGTATGAGAAATTTTTTTTTTTTTTTTTTTATACTTTGTCGCTGTCTCCCGCGTTTGCGAGGTAGCGCAAGGAAACAGACGAAAGAAATGGCCCAACCCCCCCCATACACATGTATATACATACGTCCACACACGCAAATATACATACCTACACAGCTTTCCATGGTTTACCCCAGACGCTTCACATGCCTTGATTCAAATCCACTGACAGCACGTCAACCCCGGTATACCACATCGCTCCAATTCACTCTATTCCTTGCCCTCCTTTCACCCTCCTGCATGTTCAGGCCCCGATCACACAAAATCTTTTTCACTCCATCTTTCCACCTCCAATTTGGTCTCCCTCTTCTCCTCGTTCCCTCCACCTCCGACACATATATCCTCTTGGTCAATCTTTCCTCACTCATTCTCTCCATGTGCCCAAACCACTTCAAAACACCCTCTTCTGCTCTCTCAACCACGCTCTTTTCATTTCCACACATCTCTCTTACCCTTACGTTACTCACTCGATCAAACCACCTCACACCACACATTGTCCTCAAACATCTCATTTCCAGCACATCCATCCTCCTGCGCACAACTCTATCCATAGCCCACGCCTCGCAACCATACAACATTGTTGGAACCACTATTCCTTCAAACATACCCATTTTTGCTTTCCGAGATAATGTTCTCGACTTCCACACATTCTTCAAGGCCCCCAGAATTTTCGCCCCCTCCCCCACCCTATGATCCACTTCCGCTTCCATGGTTCCATCCGCTGCCAGATCCACTCCCAGATATCTAAAACACTTCACTTCCTCCAGTTTTTCTCCATTCAAACTCGCCTCCCAATTGACTTGACCCTCAACCCTACTGTACCTAATAACCTTGCTCTTATTCACATTTACTCTTAACTTTCTTCTTCTACACACTTTACCAAACTCAGTCACCAGCTTCTGCAGTTTCTCACATGAATCAGCCACCAGCGCTGTATCATCAGCGAACAACAACTGACTCACTTCCCAAGCTCTCTCATCCCCAACAGACTTCATACTTGCCCCTCTTTCCAAAACTCTTGCATTTACCTCCCTAACAACCCCATCCATAAACAAATGAAACAACCATGGAGACATCACACACCCCTGCCGCAAACCTACATTCACTGAGAACCAATCACTTTCCTCTCTTCCTACACGTACACATGCCTTACATCCTTGATAAAAACTTTTCACTGCTTCTAACAACTTTCCTCCCACACCATATATTCTTAATACCTTCCACAGAGCATCTCTATCAACTCTATCATATGCCTTCTCCAGATCCATAAATGCTACATACAAATCCATTTGCTTTTCTAAGTATTTCTCACATACATTCTTCAAAGCAAACACCTGATCCACACATCCTCTACCACTTCTGAAACCACACTGCTCTTCCCCAATCTGATGCTCTGTACATGCCTTCACCCTCTCAATCAATACCCTCCCATATAATTTACCAGGAATACTCAACAAACTTATACCTCTGTAATTTGAGCATTCACTCTTATCCCCTTTGCCTTTGTACAATGGCACTATGCACGCATTCCGACAATCCTCAGGCACCTCACCATGAGTCATACATACATTAAATAACCTTACCAACCAGTCAACAATACAGTCACCCCCTTTTTTAATAAATTCCACTGCAATACCATCCAAACCTGCTGCCTTGCCGGCTTTCAACTTCCGCAAAGCTTTCACTACCTCTTCTCTGTTTACCAAATCATTTTCCCTAACCCTCTCACTTTGCACACCACCTCGACCAAAACACCCTATATCTGCCACTCTATCATCAAACACATTCAACAAACCTTCAAAATACTCACTCCATCTCCTCCTCACATCACCACTACTTGTTATCACCTCCCCATTTGCGCCCTTCACTGAAGTTCCCATTTGCTCCCTTGTCTTACGCACTTTATTTACCTCCTTCCAGAACATCTTTTTATTCTCCCTAAAATTTAATGATACTCTCTCACCCCAACTCTCATTTGCCCTTTTTTTCACCTCTTGCACCTTTCTCTTGACCTCCTGTCTCTTTCTTTTATACATCTCCCACTCAATTGCATTTTTTCCCTGCAAAAATCGTCCAAATGCCTCTCTCTTCTCTTTCACTAATACTCTTACTTCTTCATCCCACCACTCACTACCCTTTCTAATCAACCCACCTCCCACTCTTCTCATGCCACAAGCATCTTTTGCGCAATCCATCACTGATTCCCTAAATACATCCCATTCCTCCCCCACTCCCCTTGCTTCCATTGTTCTCACCTTTTTCCATTCTGTACTCAGTCTCTCCTGGTACTTCCTCACACAGGTCTCCTTCTCAAGCTCACTTACTCTCACCACCCTCTTCACCCCAACATTCGCTCTTCTTTTCTGAAAACCCATACAGATCTTCACCTTAGCCTCCACAAGATAATGATCAGACATCCCTCCAGTTGCACCTCTCAGCACATTAACATCCAAAAGTCTCTCTTTCGCATGCCTGTCAATTAACACGTAATCCAATAACGCTCTCTGGCCACCTCTCCTACTTACATATGTAAGTAGGATGTATGTGAGAAATAATTGCAAAAAGAAATGGATTTGTATGTAGCATTTGTAGATCTGGAGAAGGCATATGATAGGGTTGATAGAGATGCTTTGTGGAAGGTTTTAAGAGTATATGGTGTGGGAGGTAAGTTCCTAGCAGTGAAAATTTTTTTCCAAGAATGTAAGGAATGTGTATTAGTAGGAAGAGAGGAAAGTGATTGGTTCCCAGTGTGCGACAGGGGTGTGTGATGACACCTTGTTTGTTTAATTTGTTTATGGATAGGGTGGTTGGGGAGATATATGCAAGAGTTTTGGAGAGAGGGATGAGTATGCCATCTGTTGTGAATGAGAGGGCTTAGGAAGTGTCAGTTGTTGTTTGCCAATGATACAGCTCTAGTGGCTGATTCATGTGAGAAAGTACAGAGGTTGGTGACTTAGTTTGGAAAAGTGTGTGAAAGGAGAAAGTTGAGAGTAAATGTGAATAAGAGTTGAGGGTCAAGTTAATTGGGAGGTAAGTTTGAATAGGGAAATATTTGGAGGAAGTGAAGTGTTTTAGATATCTGGAAGTGGACTTAGCAGCAGATGGAACCATGGAAATGGAAGTGAGTCACAGGGTGGAGGAGGGGGAAAGGTTCTGGGAGTGATGAAGAATGTGTGGAAGGAGAGAACGTTATCTCAGGGAAGGAAAATGGGTATGTTTGAAGGAATAGTAGTTCCAACAATGTTGTATGGTTGTAAGGCATGAGCTATAGATAGGGTTGTATGAAGGAGGGTGGATGTGATGGAAATGAAAAGTTTGAGGACAATATGTGGTGTGAGGTGGTTTGATCGAGTAAGTAAGAGAGATGTGTGGAAATAAAAAGCATATGGTTGAGAGAGCAGAAGAGGGTGTGTTGAAATGGTTTAGACATATGGAGAGATTGAGTAAAGAAAGATTGACAAAGAGGATATATGTGTCAGAAGTGGAGGGAACGAGGAGAAGTGGGAGACCAAATTGGAGGTGGAAGGATGAAGAGAAAAAGATTTTGAGCGATCAGGGCCTGAACATACAGCAGGGTGAGAGGCACGCAAGGAATAGAGTGAATTGGAACATTGTGGTATTCCGGGGTCAACGTGCTGTCAATGGACTGCTCCAGGGCATGCGAAGTGTTTGGGGTAAACCATGGAAAGGTTTGTAGGGCCTGAATATGGATAGAAAGCTGTGCTTTTGGTGCACTATACATGAGAGCTAGAGACAAATGTGGCCTTTTTGTCTGTATTCATAGTGCTACCTTGCTGAAGCAGGGGATAAGGATGCTGTTTACCTGTTGAGCAGGGTAGTGACAGGAATGGATGAAGGCAAGCATGTATGTATATGTATATGTGGATATGGGCCATTCTTTGTCAGTTTTCTGGTGCTACCTCACTGACGTAGGAAACCAAATATGTATACTGATAAAAAAACTCCCCTCCTTGTATTCAAATATCTGAAAAGGGAAACCGAAGAAGGAGTCATGCAGGGAGTGCTCATCCTTCTCGAAGGCTCAGATTAGGGTGTCTAAATGTGTGTGGGTGTAACCAAGATGAGAAAAAAGGAGAGATAGGTAGTATGTGTGAGTAAAGGCTCTGAGTGAAACAAAGCTCATGGGTAAAGGGGAAGAGTGGTTTAGAAATGTTTTGTGAGTAAAGTCAGGGGTTGGTGAGAAGACTAGAGCAAAGGAAGGAGTAGCATTACTCCTGAAGCAGTCGTTGTGGGAATATGTGATAGAGTGTAAGAAAGTAAACTCTAGGTTGATATGGATAAAACAGAAAGTGGATGGAGAGAGATGGGTGATTACTGGTGCCTATGCACTTGGCCATGAGAAGAAAGATCATAAGAGGCAAGTGTTTTGGGAGCAGCTGAGTGAGTGTGTTAGCAGCTTTGATGCATGAGACTGGGTTATAGTGATGGGTGATTTGAATGCAAAGGTGAGTGATGTGGCAGTTGAGGGTATAATTGGTGTGCATGGGGTGTTCAGTTAGTAAATGAAAATTGTGAAGAGCTTGTGGATTTGTGTGCTGAAAAAGGACTGGTGATTGGGAATAACTGGTTTAAAAAGAGAAATATACATAAGTACACATTTGTGAGTAGGAGAGATGGCCAGAGAGCCTTATTGGATTATGTGTTAATTGATAGGCTTGTAAAAGAGAGACTTTTGGATGTTAATGTGCTGAGAGGAACAGCTGGAGGGATGTATGATCACTATCTTGTGGAGGCAAAGGTGAAGATTTGTGAAGGTTTTCAGAAGAGAAGAGAGTGGTGAAAGTAAGTGAGCTTGGAAAGGAGACTTGTGTGAGGAAGTAGTAGGAGAGATTGAGTGCAGAATGGAAAAAGGTGAGAGCAAATGATGTAAGGGGAGTGGGGGAGGAATGGGATGTATTTAAGGAAGCAGTGATGGCTTGCGCAAAAGGTGCATGTGGCATGAGAAAGGTGGGAGGTGGGCAGATTAGAAAGGGTAGTGAGTGGTGGGATGAAGAAGTAAGATTATTAGTGAAAGAGAAGAGAGAGGCATTTGGACGATTTTTGCAGGGAAATAATGCAAATGAGTGGGAGATGTATAAAAGAAAGAGGCTGAAGGTCAAGAGAAAGGTGCAAGGGGTGAAAAAGAGGGCAGATGAGAGTTGGGGTGAGTGTCATTAAATTTTAGGAAGAATTAAAAGATGTTTTGTATATAAAGTGCGGAAGACAAGAGAACAAATGGGAACATCAGTGAAGGGGGCAAATGGGAAGGTAATAACAATTGGTGATGAAGTGAGAAAGAGATGGATTGAGTATTTCGAAGGTTTGTTGAATGTGTTTGATGATAAGAGTGGCAAATATAGGATGTTTTCGTCGGGGTGGTGTGCAAAGTAAGAAGAGTCAGGAAGAATGGTTTGGTAAACAAAGAAGAGGTAGTGAAAGCCTTGCAGAAGATGAAAGCCGCCAAGGTGGTGGTTTGGATGGTATTGCAGTGGAATTTATTGAAAAAGGGGGTGACTGCGTTGTTGATTAATTGGTAAGGATATTCAATGTATGTATGGATCTTGGTGAAGTGCCTAAGGATTGGTGGAATGCATGCATAGTGCCATGTACAAAGGTAAAGGGGATAAAGATGAGTGCTCAAATTACAGAGGTATAAGTTTTTTGAGAATTCCAGGTAAATCATATGGGAGGGTATTGAGTGAGTGGGTAAGGCATGTACAGAGCATCAGACTGAGGTTGAGAAGTGTGGTTTCAGAAGAGGTAGAGGGTGTATGGGTCAGGTATTTGTTTTGAAGAATGTATGCAAGAAGTACTTAGAAAAAGAGATGGATTTGTATGTAGCATTTATGAATTTGGAGAAGGCATGTGATAGGGTTGATAAAGATGCTTTGTGGAAGGTTTTAAGAGTATATGGCATGGGAGTTAAGTTGCTAGAAGCAATGAAAAGTTTTTACCAAGGATGTAAGGCATGTGTACGAGTAGAAAGAGAGGAAAGAGATTGGTTTTCAGTGAATGTCGGTTTGCAGCAGGAGTGCATGATGTCTCCATTGTTGTTTGATTTGTTTATGGATGGGGTGCTTAGGTAGAGGAATGCAAGATTTTTGGAGAGAGGATCAAGTATGCAGTCTGCTGTGGATGAGAGGGCTTGGGAAGTGAGTCAGTTGTTGTTTGCTGATGGTACAACGCTGATGGCTGATTTGTGTGAGAAACTGCAGAAGTTGGCAACTAAGAAGAAAGTTGAGAGTAAATGTGAATAAGGTTATTAGGTTCTGTAGGGTTGAGGGACAAGTTAATTGGGAGGTAAGTTTGAATGGAGAAACACTGGAGGAAGTGAAGTGTTTTAGATATCTGGGAGTGGACATAGCAGCAGATGGAACCATGGAAGCGGAAGTGAGTCACTGGGTGGGGGAGGGTCAAAGGTTCTGGGAGCATTGAAGAATGTGTGGAGGGTGAGAACGTTATCTCGGAGAGCAAAAATGGGTGTGTTTAAAGGAATAGTTATTCCAACAATGTTATATGGTTGCAAGGCATGGGCTGTAGATATGGTTGTGCAGAGGAGGGTGGATGTGTTGGATATGAAATGTTTGAGGACAATATGTGGTGTGAGGGGGTTACATCGAGTAGGTAATGAAAGGGTAAGAGAGAGGTGTGGAAATATAAAGAATGTGGTTGAGAGAGCAGAAGAGGGTGTGTTGAAATGGTATGGACTCATGGAGAGAATGAGAAAAAAGGTTGACTAAGAGGATATATGTGTCAGAGGTGGAGGGAACAAGAAGCGAGATACCAAATTGGAGGTGTAAGGATGGATTTAAAAAAATTTTGAGCAATTGAGGCCTAGACATACAGGAGGGTGAAAGGTGTGCAAGGAATAGAGCAAATTGGAACAATGTGGTATATCAGGGTCGATGTGCTGCTAATAGATTGAACCAGGGCATATGAAGCATCTGGGGTAAACCATGGAAAGGTCTGTGGGGCCTGGATGTGAAAAGGAAGCTGTGGTTTTGGTGTATTACACATGAGCTAGAGACTGAGTGTGAATGAATGTGGACTTTTTTGTCTTTTCCTGGTGCTACCTCGATGGTGGTGGTGGTGGGGATGCTATTTCATGTGTGGTAGATAGGCGACAGGAATGGATGAAGGCAGCATGTATGAATATGTATTATTTATTTATTATTTTGCTTTGTCACTGTCTCCCACATTTGCGAGGTAGCGCAAGGAAACAGACAAAAGAAATGGCCCAACTCACCCCCATACACATGTATATACATACACATCCACACACGCAAATATACATACCTATACATCTCAATGTACACATATATATACACACACACAGACACATACATATAAACCCATGCACACAATTCACACTGTCTGCCTTTATTCATTCCCATCGCCACCTCGCCACACATGGAATACCATCCCCCTCCCCCCTCATGTGTGCGAGCACACATATATGTATATATATGTATGTCTGTGTATGTATATGTATGTATATGTGGGTGGGTTGGGCCATTCCTTGTCTGTTTCCTTGTGCTGCCTCGCTGACATAGGAGACGGCGCTTAAGTATAATAGAATAGAAATATATATTATTTATTACATTTGTCATACTTAGTTGCTTTCTCCCGCGTTAGCGAGGTAATGCAAAGAAACAAATGAAAGAATGGCCCAACCCAGCCACACACACATATACACCCACACACGCACATATACATTTCAACGTATACAGACATATATATACACAGACATATATATATATATTACACATGTCCATATTCATACTTGCTGCCTTCATCCATTCCCGTCACCACCCCACCACACATGAAATGACAACCCCCTCTCCCACTGCACGCATGCTAGGTAGCACTAGGAAAAGACAACAAAGGCCACAATCGTTCACACTCAGTCTCTAGCTGTCGTGTGTAATGCACTGAAACCACAGCTCCCTTTCCACATCCACGCCCCACAAAACTTTCCATGGGTTACCCCAGATGCTTTACATGCCCTGGTTCAATCCATTGACAGCATGCTGAACCCGTTATACTACATCACTCAAATTCATTCTAAACCTTGCACGCCTTTCACCATGCTGTATGTTCAAGCCCAGATTGCTCAAAATCTTCTTCACTCCATCCTTCCACCTCCAATTTGATCTCTCACTCCTCCTCGTTCCCTCCATCTCTGAAACATACATCCTTTCTGACAATCTTTCCTCACTCATTCTCTCCATATGACCAAGCCATTGCAAACCATTTCTCTCAACCACACTCTATATTACCACACATCTCCCTTACCCTTTCATTGCTTACTCAATCAAACCACCTCACAGCACATATTGTCCTCAAACATTTAATTTCCAGCACATCCACCCTCCTCTGCACAACCCTATCTATAGCCCACACCTCGCAACCATATAACACTGTTGGAACCACAATTCCTTCAGACATACCCATTTTTGCTCTCCGAGATAACGTTCTCGCCTTCCACACATTCTTCATCACTCCCAGAACCTTTGCTTCTCTCCCACCCTGTGGCTCACTTCCACTTCCATGGTTCCATCCACTGATAAATCCACTCCTAGATATCTAAAACAATTCACTTCCTCCAGTTTTTCTCCTTTCAAACTTACCTGCCATTTAACTTGTCCCTCAACCCTACTGAACCTAATAATCTTGCTCTTATTCACATTTATTCTCAGCTTTCTTCTTTCACACACTTTACCAAACTTAGTCACCAACTAATGCAGTTTCTCACCCGAATCAGCCACCAGCATTGTATCATCAGTGAACAACAACTGACTCACTTCCCAAGCCCTCTCATCCACAACAGAGTGCAGACTTACCCCTCTCTCCAAAACTCTTGCATTCACTTCCCTAACAACCCCTGCCATAAGAAATTAAACAACCATGGAGACATCACACACCCTTGCCGCAAACTGACATTCACTGGGAACTAATCACTTTCGTCTCTTCCTATTTGTACTTATGCCTTACATCCTTGATAAAAACTTTTCACTGCTTTTAGCAACTTACCTCCCACACCATACACTCTTAATACCTTTAACAAAGCATCTCTATTAACTCAATCATATGCCTTCTCCAGATCCATGAATGCTCAATACAGATCCTCCTGTTTTTCCAAGTCTTTCTCACATACATTCTTTAAAGCAAACACCTGATCCACAAATCTTGTACCACTTCCTAAACCACACTGCTCTTCCACAATCTGATGCTCTGTACATGCCTTTACCCTCTCACTCAATACCCTCCATATAATTTCCCAGGAATACTCAATAAACTTATACCTCTGTAATATGAGCACTCAACTTTATCCCCTTTGCCTTTGTACAATGGCACTATGCATGCATTCCGCCAATGCTTAGGCACTTCACCATGAACCATACATACTTTTAATATCCTTACCAACCAGGCAAGAACACAATCACCCCCTTTTCTTAATAAATCCCACTGCAATACCATCCAAGCCTGCCTACCTTGCTGGCTTTCATCTTCAGCAAAGCTTTCACTATCTCTTCTCTGTTTACCATATCATTCTCCCTGACCCTCTCTCACTTTGCACACCACCCCGACTAAAACACCCTATATCTGCCACTCTATCATCAAACACATTCAACAAACCTTCAAAATAGTCACTCCACCTCCTTCTCACTTCAACACCACGATGTTCCCATTTGTTCTCTTGTCTTATGCAATTTATTTACCTCCTTCCAAAACATCATTTTATTATCCATAAAATTTAATGATACTCTCTTACCCCAACTCATTTGCCCTCTTTTTCACCTCTTGCACCTTTCTCTTGACTTCTGCCTCTTTCTTTTATACATCTCCCAGTCATTTGCACTACTTCTTGGCAAAAATCATGGAAACACCTTTCTATTCTCCTTCACTAACAATCTTGCATCTTCATCCCATCACTCATTACCCTTTCTAATCTACCCACCTCCCTCCTTTCTTGTGCCACAGAAATCTTTTGCGCAAGTCATCACTGCTTCCCTCTCCATGTGACCAGACCATTTCAATACACCCTCTTCTGGTTTCTCAACCACACTCTTTTTATTACCACACATCTCTCTTACTGTGGCTTCGGTTCATTACACATGACAGCTAGAGACTAAGTGTGAATGTGGCCTTTGTTATCTTTTCCTAGCGCTGCTTCGCATGCACGCGGGGGGAGGGGGTGCCATTTCATGTGTGGCGTGGTGGTGGTGGGAGTGGATGAAGGTAGCATGTATGAATATGTACAGGTGTATTATGTATATGTCTTGTGTATGTATATGTTGAAATGTATAGGTATGTATATGTGCGTTTGTGGGCATTTATGTTTATACATGTGTATGTGGGTGGTTTGGGACATTCTTTCATCTGTTTCCTGGCGCTACCTCGCTAATGTGGGAGACATTGACAAAGTATGATAAAAAGAAAAATATATCTCTCTTACCCTTTCATTACTTATTCGATCAAACCACCTCACACCACATATTGTCCTCAAACATCTTATTTCCAACACATCCACCTTCCTCTGCACAACCCTATCTATAGCCCATGCCTCACAACCATATAACATTGTTGGAACCACTGTTCCTTTAAACATACCCATTTTTGCTCTCCGAGACAACGTTCTCACTTTCCACACATTCTTCATCGCTCCCAGAACCTTTGCCCCCTCCCCCACCCTCTGATTTACCTCCGCTTCTATGGTTCCATCCGCTGCCAAATCCACTCCCAGATATCTAAAACAATTCATTTCCTCCAGTTTTTCTCCATTCAAACTTACCTCCCAGTTTACTTGTCCCTTAATCCTACTGAACCTAATAACCTTGCTTTTATTCACATTTACTCTCAGCTTTCTTCTTTCACACACTACCAAACTCAGTCACCAACTTCTACAGTTTCTCACCCGAATAAGCCACCAGCGCAGTATCATCAGCGAACAAAAACTGACTCACTTCCCAAGCCCTCTCATCCACAACAGACTGCATACTTGCCCCTCTCTCTAAAACTCTTGCATTCACCCCCCTAACAACCCCATCTATAAACAAATCAAACAACCATGGAGACATCACACACCTTTGTCACAAACCAACATTCACTAGGAAGCAATCAATTTCCCCTCTTCCTATGTATATGTTGAAATGTATAGGTATGTATATGTGTGTATGTGGTTGTGTATGTATATACACGTGTATGTGGTTGGGTTGGGCATTCTTTTGTCTGTTTCCTTGTACTACCTTACTAACACAGGAGACAGCGATAAAGTACAATAATAAAAATAATATGTTGTGGATGAAGTGAGTCAGTAGTTGTTTGCTGATGATACAGCGCTGATGGCTTATTCATGTGAGAAACTGCAGAAGCTGGTGACTGAGTTTGGTAAAGTGTGTGAAAGAAGAAAGCTGAGAGTAAATGTGAATAAGAGCAAGGTTATTAGGTACAGTAGGGTTGAGGGAGAAGTCAATTGGGAGGTAAGTCTGAATGGAGAAAAACTGGAGGAAGTGAAGTGTTTTAGATATTTGGGAGTGGATTTGGCAGTGGATGGAACCATGGAAGCAGAAGTGAATCATAGGGTGGGGGAGGGGGCGAAAGTTCTGGGAGCGTTGAAGAATGTGTGGAAGTCGAGAACATTATCTCGGAAAGCAAAAATGGGTATTTTTGAAGGAATAGTGATTCCAACAGTGTTATATGGTTGTGAGGCATGGGCTGTGGATAGAGTTGTGCAGAGGAGGGTGGATGTGCTGGAAATGAGGTGTTTGAGGACAATATGTGGTGTGAGGTGGTTTGATCGAATAAGTAATAATAGGGTAAGAGAGATGTGTGGTAATAAAATGAGTGTGGTTGAGAGAGCAGAAGAGGGTGTTTTGAAATGATTTGGTCACATGGAGAGAATGAGTGAGGAAAGATTGACCAAGAGGATATATGTGTCTGAGGTGGAGGGAACTAGGAGAAGTGGGAGACCAAATTGGAGGTGGAAAGATGGAGTGAAAAAGATTTTGTGTGATCGGGGCCTGAACATGCAGGAGGGTGAAAGGAGGGCAAGGAATAGAGTGAATTGGAGCGATGTGGTATACAGGGGTTGACGTGCTGTCAGTGGATTGAATCAAGGCATGTGAAGCGTCCGGGGTAAACCATGGAAAGCTGTGTAGGTATGTATATTTGCGTGTGTGGACGTGTGTATGTACATGTGTATGGGGGGGGTTGGGCCATTTCTTTCGTCTGTTTCCTTGCGCTACCTCGCAAACGCGGGAGACAGCGACAAAGTATAAAAAAAAAAAAAAAAATATAATAATGGTTTCGGTGCATTATTACATGACAGCTAGAGACTGAGTGTGAACGAATGTGGCCTTGGTTGTCTTTTCCTAGCACTACCTCGTGCACATGAGGGG
Source organism: Panulirus ornatus (assembly GCF_036320965.1). NCBI lineage: Eukaryota > Metazoa > Arthropoda > Malacostraca > Decapoda > Palinuridae > Panulirus > Panulirus ornatus. Next base: position 57,480,280 of record NC_092227.1, on the reverse strand, counting down.
GGAGGGGGTTTTAATTTCATGTGTGGCGGGGTGGCAATGGGAATGAATAAAGGCAGACAGTATGAATTATGTACATGTGTATATATGTATATGTCTGTGTGTGTATATATATATGTATACATTGAGATGTATAGGTATGTATATTTGCGTGTGTGAACGTGTATGTATATACATGTGTATGTGGGTGGGTTGGGCCATTCTTTCGTCTGTTTCCTTGCGCTACCTCGCTAATGCGGGAGACAGCGACAAAGCAAAATAATAAAATAAATATATATATATATATATATATATATATATATATATATATATATGTATATATATATATATATATATATATATATATATATATATATATATTTTTTTTTTTCTTTTTTTTTTTTTTTTATACTTTGTTGCTGTCTCCCGCGTTTGCGAGGTAGCGCAAGGAAACAAACGAAAGAAATGGCCCAACCCCCCCCATACACATGTATATACATACGCCCACACACGCAAATATACATACCTACACAGCTTTCCATGGTTTACCCCAGACGCTTCACATGCCTTGATTCAATCCACTGACAGCACGTCAACCCCGGTATACCACATCGCTCCAATTCACTCTATTCCTTGCCCTCCTTTCACCCTCCTGCATGTTCAGGCCCCGATCACACAAAATCTTTGTCACTCCATCTTTCCACCTCCAATTTGGTCTCCCTCTTCTCCTTGCTCCCTCCACCTCCGATACATATATCCTCTTGGTCAATCTTTCCTCACTCATCCTCTCCATGTGCCCAAACCACTTCAAAACACCCTCTTCTGCTCTCTCAACCACGCTCTTTTTATTTCCACACATCTCTCTTACCCTTACGTTACTCACTCGATCAAACCACCTCACACCACACATTGTCCTCAAACATCTCATTTCCAGCACATCCATCCTCCTGCGCACAACTCTATCCATAGCCCACGCCTTGCAACCATACAACATTGTTGGAACCACTATTCCTTCAAACATACCCATTTTTGCTTTCCGAGATAATGTTCTCTACTTCCACACATTCTTCAAGGCCCCCAGAATTTTCGCCCCCTCCCCCACCCTATGATCCACTTCCGCTTCCATGGTTCCATCCGCTGCCAGATCCACTCCCAGATATCTAAAACACTTCACTTCCTCCAGTTTTTCTCCATTCAAACTCACCTCCCAATTGACTTGACCCTCAACCCTACTGTACCTAATAACCTTGCTCTTATTCACATTTACTCTTAACTTTCTTCTTCCACACACTTTACCAAACTCAGTCACCAGCTTCTGCAGTTTCTCACATGAATCAGCCACCAGCGCTGTATCATCAGCGAACAACAACTGACTCACTTCCCAAGCTCTCTCATCCCCAACAGACTTCATACTTGCCCCTCTTTCCAAAACTCTTGCATTTACCTCCCTAACAACCCCATCCATAAACAAATTAAACAACCATGGAGACATCACACACCCCTGCCGCAAACCTACATTCACTGAGAACCAATCACTTTCCTCTCTTCCTACACGTACACATGCCTTACATCCTCGATAAAAACTTTTCACTGCTTCTAACAACTTTCCTCCCACACCATATATTCTTAATACCTTCCACAGAACATCTCTATCAGAGATATATATATATATATATATATATATATATATATATATATATATATATATATATTTTTTTTTTTGCTTTGTCGCTGTCTCCCGCGTTTGCGAGGTAGCGCAAGGAAACAGACAAAAGAAATGGCCCAACCCACCCCCATACACATGTATATACATACGTCCACACACGCAAATATACATACCTACACAGCTTTCCATGGTTTACCCCAGATGCTTCACATGCCCTGATTCAATCCACTGACAGCACGTCAACCCCGGTATACCACATCGATCCAATTCACTCTATTCCTTGCCCTCCTTTCACCCTCCTGCATGTTCAGGCCCCGATCACACAAAATCTTTTTCACTCCATCTTTCCACCTCCAATTTGGTCTCCCACTTCTCCTCGTTCCCTCCACCTCCGACACATATATCCTCTTGGTCAATCTTTCCTCACTCATTCTCTCCATGTGCCCAAACCATTTCAAAACACCCTCTTCTGCTCTCTCAACCACGCTCTTTTTATTTCCACACATCTCTCTTACCCTTACGTTACTTACTCGATCTAACCACCTTACACCACACATTGTCCTCAAACATCTCATTTCCAGCACATCCATCCTCCTGCGCCCAACTCTATCCATAGCCCACGCCTCGCAACCATACAACATTGTTGGAACCACTATTCCTTCAAACATACCCATTTTTGCTTTCCGAGATAATGTTCTCGACTTCCACACATTCTTCAAGGCTCCCAGGATTTTCGCCCCTTCCCCCAACCTATGATCCACTTCCGCTTCCATGGTTCCATCCGCTGCCAGATCCACTCCCAGATATCTAAAACACTTTACTTCCTCCAGTTTTTCTCCATTCAAACTTACCTCCCAATTTACTTGACCCTCAACCCTACTGTACCTAATACCCTTGCTCTTATTCACATTTACTCTTAACTTTCTTCTTTCACACACTTTACTAAACTCAGTCACCAGCTTCTGCAGTTTCTCACATGAATCAGCCACCAGTGCTGTATCATCAGCGAACAACAACTGACTCACTTCCCAAGCCCTCTCATCCACAACAGACTGCATACTTGCCCCTCTCTCTAAAACTCTTGCATTCACCCCCTAACAACCCATCTATAAACAAATCAAACAACCATGGAGACATCACACACCTTTGTCACAAACCAACATTCACTAGGAAGCAATCAATTTCCCCTCTTCTATGTATATGTTGAAATGTATAGGTATGTATATGTGTGTATGTGGTTGTGTATGTATATACACGTGTATGTGGTTGGGTTGGGCATTCTTTTGTCTGTTTCCTTGTACTACCTTACTAACACAGGAGACAGCGATAAAGTACAATAATAAAATAATATGTTGTGGATGAAGTGAGTCAGTAGTTGTTTGCTGATGATACAGCACTGATGGCTTATTCATGTGAGAAACTGCAGAAGCTGGTGACTGAGTTTGGTAAAGTGTGTGAAAGAAGAAAGCTGAGAGTAAATGTGAATAAGAGCAAGGTTATTAGGTACAGTAGGGTTGAGGGAGAAGTCAATTGGGAGGTAAGTCTGAATGGAGAAAAACTGGAGGAAGTGAAGTGTTTTAGATATTTGGGAGTGGATTTGGCAGTGGATGGAACCATGGAAGCAGAAGTGAATCATAGGGTGGGGGAGGGGGCGAAAGTTCTGGGAGCGTTGAAGAATGTGTGGAAGTCGAGACATTATCTCGGAAAGCAAAAATGGGTATTTTGAAGGAATAGTGATCCCAACAGTGTTATATGGTTGTGAGGCATGGGCTGTGGATAGAGTTGTGCAGAGGAGGGTGGATGTGCTGAGGAAATGAGGTGTTTGAGGACAATATGTGGTGTGAGGTGGTTTGATCGAATAAGTAATAATAGGGTAAGAGAGATGTGTGGAAATAAAAAGAGCGTGGATGAGAGAGCAGAAGAGGGTGTTTTGAAATGGTTTGGGCACATGGAGAGAATGAGTGAGGAAAGATTGACCAAGAGGATATATGTGTCTGAGGTGGAGGGAACTAGGAGAAGTGGGAGACCAAATTGGAGGTGGAAAGATGGAGTGAAAAGGATTTTGTGTGATCGGGGCCTGATGATGCAGGAGGGTGAAAGGCGGCAAGGATTAGAGTGAACTGGATGATGTGGTATACCGGGGTCGATGTTGTGTCCAAGGGAACTGAACCAGGGCATGTGAAGCGTCTGGGGTAAACCATGGAAAGTTCTGTGGGGCCTGGATGGGAAAGGCGCTGTGGTTTCAGTGCATTATTACATGACAGCTAGAGACTGAGTGTGAACGAATGTGGCCTTTGTTGTCTTTTCCTAGCACTACCTCGTGCACATGAGGGGGGAGGAGGTTTTAATTTCATGTGTGGCGGGGTGGCAATGGAATGAGATAGGATGGACAGTATGAATTATGTACATGTGTATATATGTATATGTCTGTGTGTGTATATATATATATATATGTATACATGAGTTGTATTAGGTACGTATAATTGTTGTTATCTTTTTTTCGTGTTCTGTGAACGTTTGTGGTATATACATATGGATGTGGGTGGGTTGGGCCATTCTTTCGTCTGTTTCCTTGTGCTACCTCGCTAACGCGGGAGACAGCGACAAAGCAAAATAATGAAATAAATATATATAATAATGGTTTCGGTGCATTATTACATGACAGCTAGAGACTGAGTGTGAACGAATGTGGCCTTTGTTGTCTTTTCCTAGCACTACCTCGTGCACATGAGGGGGGAGGGGGTTTTAATTTCATGTGTGGCGGGGTGGCAATGGGAATGAATATAGGCAGACAGTATGAATTATGTACATGTGTATATATGTATATGTCTGTGTGTGTATATATATATGTATACATTGAAATGTATAGGTATGAATATTTGCGTGTGTGAACGGGTATGTATATACATGTGTATGTGGGTGGGTTGGGCCATTCTTTCGTCTGTTTCCTTGCGCTACCTCGCTAACGTGGGAGACAGCGACAAAGCAAAATAATAAAATAAATATATATAATAATGGTTTCGGTGCATTATTACATGACAGCTAGAGACTGAGTGTGAACGAATGTGGCCTTGGTTGTCTTTTCCTAGCACTACCTCGTGCACATGAGGGGGGAGGGGGTTTTAATTTCATGTGTGGCGGATGTTGGGTTTTTTGGGGGGGGGGGCAATGGAATGAATAAAGGCCAAGACAGTATGAATTATGTACATGTGTATATATGTATATGTCTGTGTGTGTATATATATATGTATACATTGAAATGTATAGGTATGTATATTTGGTGTGTGAACGTGTATGTATATACATGTGTATGTGGGTGGGTTGGGCCATTCTTTCGTCTGTTTCCTTGCGCTACCTCGCTAACGCGGGAGACAGCGACAAAGCAAAATAATAAAATAAATATATATATATATATATATAATATATATATATATTATATATATATATATATTTATATTATATATATATATATTTATATTATATATATATATTTTTTTTTTTTTTTTTTTTTTTTTTATACTTTGTTGCTGTCTCCCGCGTTTGCGAGGTAGCGCAAGGAAACAGACAAAAGAAATGGCCCAACCCCCCCCATACACATGTATATACATACGCCCACACACGCAAATATACATACCTACACAGCTTTCCATGGTTTACCCCAGATGCTTCACATGCCCTGATTCAATCCACTGACAGCACGTCAACCCCGGTATACCACATCGATCCAATTCACTCTATTCCTTGCCCTCCTTTCACCCTCCTGCATGTTCAGGCCCCGATCACACAAAATCTTTGTCACTCCATCTTCCACCTCCAATTTGGTCTCCCTCTTCTCCTTGCTCCCTCCACCTCCGATACATATATCCTCTTGGTCAATCTTTCCTCACTCATCCTCTCCATGTGCCCAAACCACTTCAAAACACCCTCTTCTGCTCTCTCAACCACGCTCTTTTTATTTCCACACATCTCTCTTACCCTTTCATTACTTATTCGATCAACCACCTCACACCACACATTGTCCTCAAACATCTCATTTCCAGCACATCCATCCTCCTGCGCACAACTCTATCCATAGCCCACGCCTCGCAACCATACAACATTGTTGGAACCACTATTCCTTCAAACATACCCATTTTTGCTTTCCGAGATAATGTTCTCGACTTCCACACATTCTTCAAGGCCCCTAGAATTTTCGCCCCCTCCCCCACCCTATGATCCACTTCCGCTTCCATGGTTCCATCGCTGCCAGATCCACTCCCAGATATCTAAAACACTTCACTTCCTCCAGTTTTTCTCCATTCAAACTCACCTCCCAATTGACTTGACCCTCAACCCTACTGTACCTAATAACCTTGCTCTTATTCACATTTACTCTTAACTTTCTTCTTCCACACACTTTACCAAACTCAGTCACCAGCTTCTGCAGTTTCTCACATGAATCAGCCACCAGCGCTGTATCATCAGCGAACAACAACTGACTCACTTCCCAAGCTCTCTCATCCCCAACAGACTTCATACTTGCCCCTCTTTCCAAAACTCTTGCATTTACCTCCCTAACAACCCCATCCATAAACAATTAAACAACCATGGAGACATCACACACCCTTGCCGCAAACTGACATTCACTGGGAACTAATCACTTTCGTCTCTTCCTATTTGTACTTATGCCTTACATCCTTGATAAAAACTTTTCACTGCTTCTAACAACTTGCCTCCCACACCATATATTCTTAATACCTTCCACAGAACATCTCTATCAGAGATATATATATATATATATAATATAATATATATATATATTATATATATTTTTTTTTTTTGCTTTGTCGCTGTCTCCCGCGTTTGCGAGGTAGCGCAAGGAAACAGACAAAAGAAATGGCCCAACCCCCCCCATACACATGTATATACATACGTCCACACACGCAATATACATACCTACACAGCTTTCCATGGTTTACCCCAGATGCTTCACATGCCCTGATTCAATCCACTGACAGCACGTCAACCCCGGTATACCACATCGATCCAATTCACTCTATTCCTTGCCCTCCTTTCACCCTCCTGCATGTTCAGGCCCCGATCACACAAAATCTTTTTCACTCCATCTTTCCACCTCCAATTTGGTCTCCCTCTTCTCCTCGTTCCCTCCACCTCCGACACATATATCCTCTTGGTCAATCTTTCCTCACTCATTCTCTCCATGTGCCCAAACCATTTCAAAACACCCTCTTCTGCTCTCTCAACCACGCTCTTTTTATTTCCACACATCTCTCTTACCCTTTCATTACTTATTCGATCAAACCACCTCACACCACACATTGTCCTCAAACATCTCATTTCCAGCACATCCATCCTCCTGCGCCCAACTCTATCCATAGCCCACGCCTCGCAACCATACAACATTGTTGGAACCACTATTCCTTCAAACATACCCATTTTTGCTTTCCGAGATAATGTTCTCGACTTCCACACATTCTTCAAGGCTCCAGGATTTTCGCCCCTTCCCCCAACCTATGATTCACTTCCACTTCCATGGTTCCATCCACTGATAAATCCACTCCTAGATATCTAAAACAATTCACTTCCTCCAGTTTTTCTCCTTTCAAACTTACCTGCCATTTAACTTGTCCCTCAACCCTACTGAACCTAATAATCTTGCTCTTATTCACATTTATTCTCAGCTTTCTTCTTTCACACACTTTACCAAACTTAGTCACCAACTAATGCAGTTTCTCACCCGAATCAGCCACCAGCATTGTATCATCAGTGAACAACAACTGACTCACTTCCCAAGCCCTCTCATCCACAACAGAGTGCAGACTTACCCCTCTCTCCAAAACTCTTGCATTCACTTCCCTAACAACCCCCGCCATAAGAAATTAAACAACCATGGAGACATCACACACCCTTGCCGCAAACTGACATTCACTGGGAACTAATCACTTTTGTCTCTTCCTATTTGTACTTATGCCTTACATCCTTGATAAAAACTTTTCACTGCTTTTAGCAACTTACCTCCCACACCATACACTCTTAATACCTTTAACAAAGCATCTCTATTAACTCAATCATATGCCTTCTCCAGATCCATGAATGCTCAATACAGATCCTCCTGTTTTTCCAAGTCTTTCTCACATACATTCTTTAAAGCAAACACCTGATCCACAAATCTTGTACCACTTCCTAAACCACACTGCTCTTCCACAATCTGATGCTCTGTACATGCCTTTACCCTCTCACTCAATACCCTCCATATAATTTCCCAGGAATACTCAATAAACTTATACCTCTGTAATATGAGCACTCAACTTTATCCCCTTTGCCTTTGTACAATGGCACTATGCATGCATTCCGCCAATGCTTAGGCACTTCACCATGAACCATACATACTTTTAATATCCTTACCAACCAGGCAAGAACACAATCACCCCCTTTTCTTAATAAATCCCACTGCAATACCATCCAAGCCTGCCTACCTTGCTGGCTTTCATCTTCAGCAAAGCTTTCACTATCTCTTCTCTGTTTACCATATCATTCTCCCTGACCCTCTCTCACTTTGCACACCACCCCGACTAAAACACCCTATATCTGCCACTCTATCATCAAACACATTCAACAAACCTTCAAAATAGTCACTCCACCTCCTTCTCACTTCAACACCACGATGTTCCCATTTGTTCTCTTGTCTTATGCAATTTATTTACCTCCTTCCAAAACATCATTTTATTATCCATAAAATTTAATGATACTCTCTTACCCCAACTCATTTGCCCTCTTTTTCACCTCTTGCACCTTTCTCTTGACTTCTGCCTCTTTCTTTTATACATCTCCCAGTCATTTGCACTACTTCTTGGCAAAAATCATGGAAACACCTTTCTATTCTCCTTCACTAACAATCTTGCATCTTCATCCCATCACTCATTACCCTTTCTAATCTACCCACCTCCCACCTTTCTTGTGCCACAGAAATCTTTTGCGCAAGCCATCACTGCTTCCCTCTCCATGTGACCAGACCATTTCAATACACCCTCTTCTGGTTTCTCAACCACACTCTTTTTATTACCACACATCTCTCTTACTGTGGCTTCGGTTCATTACACATGACAGCTAGAGACTAAGTGTGAATGTGGCCTTTGTTATCTTTTCCTAGCGCTGCTTCGCATGCACGCGGGGGGAGGGGGTGCCATTTCATGTGTGGCGTGGTGGTGGTGGGAGTGGATGAAGGTAGCATGTATGAATATGTACAGGTGTATTATGTATATGTCTTGTGTATGTATATGTTGAAATGTATAGGTATGTATATGTGCGTTTGTGGGCATTTATGTTTCTACATGTGTATGTGGGTGGTTTGGGACATTCTTTCATCTGTTTCCTGGTGCTACCTCGCTAATGTGGGAGACATTGACAAAGTATGATAAAAAGAAAAATATATCTCTCTTACCCTTTCATTACTTATTCGATCAAACCACCTCACACCACATATTGTCCTCAAACATCTTATTTCCAACACATCCACCTTCCTCTGCACAACCCTATCTATAGCCCATGCCTCACAACCATATAACATTGTTGGAACCACTGTTCCTTTAAACATACCCATTTTTGCTCTCCGAGACAACGTTCTCACTTTCCACACATTCTTCATCGCTCCCAGAACCTTTGCCCCCTCCCCCACCCTCTGATTTACCTCTGCTTCTATGGTTCCATCCGCTGCCAAATCCACTCCCAGATATCTAAAACAATTCATTTCCTCCAGTTTTTCTCCATTCAAACTTACCTCCCAGTTTACTTGTCCCTTAATCCTACTGAACCTAATAACCTTGCTTTTATTCACATTTACTCTCAGCTTTCTTCTTTCACACACTACCAAACTCAGTCACCAACTTCTACAGTTTCTCACCCGAATAAGCCGCCAGCGCAGTATCATCAGCGAACAAAAACTGACTCACTTCCCAAGCCCTCTCATCCACAACAGACTGCATACTTGCCCCTCTCTCTAAAACTCTTGCATTCACCCCCCTAACAACCCCATCTATAAACAAATCAAACAACCATGGAGACATCACACACCTTTGTCACAAACCAACATTCACTAGGAAGCAATCAATTTCCCCTCTTCCTATGTATATGTTGAAATGTATAGGTATGTATATGTGTGTATGTGGTTGTGTATGTATATACACGTGTATGTGGTTGGGTTGGGCATTCTTTTGTCTGTTTCCTTGTACTACCTTACTAACACAGGAGACAGCGATAAAGTACAATAATAAAAATAATATGTTGTGGATGAAGTGAGTCAGTAGTTGTTTGCTGATGATACAGCACTGATGGCTTATTCATGTGAGAAACTGCAGACTGAGTTTGGTAAAGTGTGTGAAAGAAGAAAGCTGAGAGTAAATGTGAATAAGAGCAAGGTTATTAGGTACAGTAGGGTTGAGGGAGAAGTCAATTGGGAGGTAAGTCTGAATGGAGAAAAACTGGAGGAAGTGAAGTGTTTTAGATATTTGGGAGTGGATTTGGCAGTGGATGGAACCATGGAAGCAGAAGTGAATCATAGGGTGGGGGAGGGGGCGAAAGTTCTGGGAGCGTTGAAGAATGTGTGGAAGTCGAGAACATTATCTCGGAAAGCAAAAATGGGTATTTTTGAAGGAATAGTGATCCCCAACAGTGTTATATGGTTGTGAGGCATGGGCTGTGGATAGAGTTGTGCAGAGGAGGGTGGATGTGCTGGAAATGAGGTGTTTGAGGACAATGTGTGGTGTGAGGTGATTTGATCGAGTAAGTAACGTAAGGGTAAGAGAGATGTGTGGAAATAAAAAGAGCGTGGTTGAGAGAGCAGAAGAGGGTGTTTTGAAATGGTTTGGGCACATGGAGAGAATGAGTGAGGAAAGATTGACCAAGAGGATATATGTGTCGGAGGTGGAGGGAACGAGGAGAAGAGGGAGACCAAATTGGAGGTGGAAAGATGGAGTGAAAAGGATTTTGTGTGATCGGGGCCTGAACATGCAGGAGGGTGAAAGGAGGGCAAGGAATAGAGTGAATTGGAGCGATGTGGTATACAGGGGTTGACGTGCTGTCAGTGGATTGAATCAAGGCATGTGAAGCGTCCGGGGTAAACCATGGAAAGCTGTGTAGGTATGTATATTTGCGTGTGTGGACGTGTGTATGTACATGTGTATGGGGGGGGTTGGGCCATTTCTTTCGTCTGTTTCCTTGCGCTACCTCGCAAACGCGGGAGACAGCGACAAAGTATAAAAAAAAAAAAAAAAATATAATAATGGTTTCGGTGCATTATTACATGACAGCTAGAGACTGAGTGTGAACGAATGTGGCCTTGGTTGTCTTTCCCTAGCACTACCTCGTGCACATGAGGGGGGAGGGGGTTTTAATTTCATGTGTGGCGGGGTGGCAATGGGAATGAATAAAGGCAGACAGTATGAATTATGTACATGTGTATATATGTATATGTCTGTGTGTGTATATATATATGTATACATTGAGATGTATAGGTATGTATATTTGCGTGTGTGAACGTGTATATATATATATATATATATATATATATATATATATATATATATATATATATATATATATATATATATATTTTTTTTTTTTTTTTTCTTTTTTTTTTTTTATACTTTGTCGCTGTCTCCCGCGTTTGCGAGGTAGCGCAAGGAAACAGACGAAAGAAATGGCCCAACCCCCCCCATACACATGTATATACATACGCCCACACACGCAAATATACATACCTACACAGCTTTCCATGGTTTACCCCAGACGCTTCACATGCCTTGATTCAATCCACTGACAGCACGTCAACCCCGGTATACCACATCGCTCCAATTCACTCTATTCCTTGCCCTCCTTTCACCCTCCTGCAAGTTCAGGCCCCGATCACACAAAATCTTTTTCACTCCATCTTTCCACCTCCAATTTGGTCTCCCTCTTCTCCTTGCTCCCTCCACCTCCGATACATATATCCTCTTGGTCAATCTTTCCTCACTCATCCTCTCCATGTGCCCAAACCACTTCAAAACACCCTCTTCTGCTCTCTCAACCACGCTCTTTTTATTTCCACACATCTCTCTTACCCTTACGTTACTCACTCGATCAAACCACCTCACACCACACATTGTCCTCAAACATCTCATTTCCAGCACATCCATCCTCCTGCGCACAACTCTATCCATAGCCCACGCCTTGCAACCATACAACATTGTTGGAACCACTATTCCTTCAAACATACCCATTTTTGCTTTCCGAGATAATGTTCTTGACTTCTACACATTCTTCAAGGCCCCTAGAATTTTCGCCCCCTCCCCCACCCTATGATCCACTTCCGCTTCCATGGTTCCATCCGCTGCCAGATCCACTCCCAGATATCTAAAACACTTCACTTCCTCCAGTTTTTCTCCATTCAAACTCACCTCCCAATTGACTTGACCCTCAACCCTACTGTACCTAATAACCTTGCTCTTATTCACATTTACTCTTAACTTTCTTCTTCCACACACTTTACCAAACTCAGTCACCAGCTTCTGCAGTTTCTCACATGAATCAGCCACCAGCGCTGTATCATCAGCGAACAACAACTGACTCACTTCCCAAGCTCTCTCATCCCCAACAGACTTCATACTTGCCCCTCTTTCCAAAACTCTTGCATTTACCTCCCTAACAACCCCATCCATAAACAAATTAAACAACCATGGAGACATCACACACCCCTGCCGCAAACCTACATTCACTGAGAACCAATCACTTTCCTCTCTTCCTACACGTACACATGCCTTACATCCTCGATAAAAACTTTTCACTGCTTCTAACAACTTGCCTCCCACACCATATATTCTTAATACCTTCCACAGAACATCTCTATCAGAGATATATATATATATATATATATATATATATATATATATATATATATATATATATATTTTTTTTTTTTGCTTTGTCGCTGTCTCCCGCGTTTGCGAGGTAGCGCAAGGAAACAGACAAAAGAAATGGCCCAACCCACCCCCATACACATGTATATACATACGTCCACACACGCAAATATACATACCTACACAGCTTTCCATGGTTTACCCCAGATGCTTCACATGCCCTGATTCAATCCACTGACAGCACGTCAACCCCGGTATACCACATCGATCCAATTCACTCTATTCCTTGCCCTCCTTTCACCCTCCTGCATGTTCAGGCCCCGATCACACAAAATCTTTTTCACTCCATCTTTCCACCTCCAATTTGGTCTCCCACTTCTCCTCGTTCCCTCCACCTCCGACACATATATCCTCTTGGTCAATCTTTCCTCACTCATTCTCTCCATGTGCCCAAACCATTTCAAAACACCCTCTTCTGCTCTCTCAACCACGCTTTTTTTATTTCCACACATCTCTCTTACCCTTACGTTACTTACTCGATCAAACCACCTCACACCACACATTGTCCTCAAACATCTCATTTCCAGCACATCCATCCTCCTGCGCCCAACTCTATCCATAGCCCACGCCTCGCAACCATACAACATTGTTGGAACCACTATTCCTTCAAACATACCCATTTTTGCTTTCCGAGATAATGTTCTCGACTTCCACACATTCTTCAAGGCTCCCAGGATTTTCGCCCCTTCCCCCAACCTATGATCCACTTCCGCTTCCATGGTTCCATCCGCTGCCAGATCCACTCCCAGATATCTAAAACACTTTACTTCCTCCAGTTTTTCTCCATTCAAACTTACCTCCCAATTTACTTGACCCTCAACCCTACTGTACCTAATACCCTTGCTCTTATTCACATTTACTCTTAACTTTCTTCTTTCACACACTTTACTAAACTCAGTCACCAGCTTCTGCAGTTTCTCACATGAATCAGCCACCAGCGCTGTATCATCAGCGAACAACAACTGACTCACTTCCCAAGCTCTCTCATCCCCAACAGACTTCATACTTGCCCCTCTTTCCAAAACTCTTGCATTTACCTCCCTAACAACCCCATCCATAAACAAATTAAACAACCATGGAGACATCACACACCCCTTCCGCAAGCCTACATTCACTGAGAACCAATCACTTTCCTCCCTTCCTACACGTACACATGCCTTACATCCTCGATAAAAACTTTTCACTGCTTCTAACAACTTGCCTCCCACACCATATATTCTTAATACCTTCCACAGAGCATCTCTATCAACTCTATCATATACCTTCTCCAGATCCACAAATGCTACATACAAATCCATTTGCTTTTCTAAGTATTTCTCACATACATTCTTCAAAGCAAACACCTGATCCACACATCCTTTACCACTTCTGAAACCACACTGCTCTTCCCCAATCTGATGCTCTGTACATGCCTTCACCCTCTCAATCAATACCCTCCCATATAATTTAACAGGAATACTCTGTAATTTGAGCACTCACTCTTATCCCCTTTGCCTTTGTACAGTGGCACTATGCACGCATTCCGCCAATCCTCAGGCACCTCACCATGAGTCATACATACATTAAATAACCTTACCAACCAGTCAATAATACAGTCACCCCCTTTTTTAATAAATTCCACTGCAATACCATCAACCCTGCTGCCTTGCCAGCTTTCATCTTCCGCAAAGCTTTTACTACCTCATCTCTGTTTACCAAATCATTTTCCCTAACCCTCTCACTTTGCACACCACCTCGACCAAAACAACCTATATCTGCCACTCTTATCATCAAACACATTCAACAAACCTTCAAAATACTCACTCCATCTCCTTCTCACATCACCACTACTTGTTATCACCTCCCCATTTGCGCCCTTCACTGAAGTTCCCATTTGCTCCCTTGTCTTATGCACTTTATTTACCTCCTTCCAGAACATCTTTTTATTCTCCCTAAAATTTAATGATACTCTCTCTCACCCCAACTCTCATTTGCCCTCTTTTTCACCTCTTGCACCTTTCTCTTGACCTCCTGTCTCTTTCTTTTATACATCTCCCACTCAATTGCATTTTTTCCCTGCAAAAATCGTCCAAATGCCTCTCTCTTCTCTTTCACTAATAATCTTACTTCTTCATCCCACCACTCACTGCCCTTTCTAATCAACCCACCTCCCACTCTTCTCATGCCACAAGCATCTTTTGCGCAATCCATCACTGATTCCCTAAATACATCCCATTCCTCCCCCACTCCCCTTACTTCCATTGTTCTCACCTTTTTCCATTCTGTACTCAGTCTCTCCTGGTACTTCCTCACACAAGTCTCCTTCCCAAGCTCACTTACTCTCACCACCCTCTTCACCCCAACATTCACTCTTCTTTTCTGAAAACCCATACAAATCTTCACCTTAGCCTCTACAAGATAATGATCAGACATCCCTCCAGTTGCACCTCTCAGCACATTAACATCCAAAAGTCTCTCTTTCGCGCGCCTGTCAATTATATATATATATATGACATGTTAACTAAGGACCAAGATATCCTGAAATGTTCCTAAAATTGATAAGTCAAGTCATCTGATAAGGCATTTGACTAAAGCAAGATTTGCCCCTGCAGTATCTAGATGTGGGTACTTTAGTTGCCATTCTAGTTGCAGAAGGTATCAAAATGTGTGGCATCAAATGTTTGTCAACAGTGAGGAGCTGTTAGTCTTGATTTGACGGTCAAAATACTGGGTATGACCCCGCCCATGTGTAGGATAAGGCCAACCACGTTAGTTTAACCCAGACCTTGCAGGAGGTGGGACACACTTAACTGTTATGTAAGAAATTACCTTTAAACGAAATGGCGAACTGAGGCATAAGTGCATTAGAAGGCAATGTGTTTAATTATGTGTAGGCATTGATCTGGACTTCAGTGAAGTGTGAAAGCTGACTTTTCAGCTTTTACTTTACACAATGAACATGTTAGTGTGTTTAACACAGAAAAGGCGTTGTATAAGTGATCTTTCTTTCTTTCAAACTATTCGCTATTTCCCGCGTTAGCGAGGTAGCGTTGAGAACAGAGGGCTGGGCCTTTGAAGGAATATCCTCACCTGGCCCCCTTCTCTGTTCCTTCTTTTGGGGGAAAAAAAAAAAAAAAAAAAAAACGAGAGGAGAGGATTTCCAGCCACCCGCTTCCTTCCCTTTTAGTCGCCTTCTACGACACGCAGGGAATACTTAAAGATACAACATATAAAAACAGAGAGCATCAAGACATCACCATATCAAACACTAAACATTTGACAGGTTTTCTCATAAGGACCTCACCATAATGTATAAATACATACATTTAAAACTACCAAAAGCATGAATATATATTCACTTTCCCTTTCACACTTGATCACTGCTGTTTGCATCAGCAAGGTAGCGCCAGAAACAGACGAAGAAAGGCCACATTCTCTCACATCCATTCTCAAGCTGTCATGTGTAAAAGTGATATGTTATGAAAAAGAAAAATACATCGAGTCAAATGCAGTGAATAGTTTGTTTGTACACTCCTTGACCAGATTGGTAAGAGGTAAGCACTGAACTATAACCAAATTTTTATTATTCTAACTTCATAAAGGAATCTGAATGATTGATTTTTTTCATAAAGATTGAGGGATTACGGGAAGCCGTGTAGTACGATTGGTTTAATGGAGTTATGATGCTTCTCTATGATTTGCTTGAAGGTCTTATGTTCTGGAGGCCAATGAAGTTGTTGAGATAAAATAATATTTGGTCAGAGCGCTTTTCCGAGCCTAAAAAAAATCAACAATGGTCCAAACCTGTGGTGTGTCCCAGGGGTTGAACAAAGTTGTTGAGATGAAATCCCGGAGTCAGTCGAAAGAGACCCTGGTGTGGAGTGGCCATACCCAAGATGACCTTGGGGAGCCTGGTGCATAATTATCCCTGGGGGCCGCTGAGGAGGAGGAGGCCCTGGTACATGACTGGGCCTGCTTAGACAGGGTCCATGTTGGTGGAGGAGGCCCAATGCATGACACTGGGCAGCCACACTCTAGTCAACTTTTGGGAATGCTGAGGCAAAAGCCATCAGGGGGGGATGTCCTGTGCATAATGCGGGGTGGGCACACCCCATCCAAATTTAGGAATTCTTTTTCTTGCTGTTGCCAGAAAATTTTATTCATCTTAGGCAAGGGCCACCAGGGAGGAAGCCCGGTGCATTATGTAGGGCAGCCGTTCCCCGGCTGACTTCAGGGATGGATGCTTAGGCAAGGGAGCCTGCTGCATGACACAGGGCAGACGTACCCAAGCTGACTTTAGCGGTGTTTATGCAAGGGCCACCTTAGAGGAAGCCCGGTGCATGAGTATTTCTAATCTCTTCCTATATCGCAAGGCCTTGTATTCAATTACTAATTCTACAACCTTTCATAGTCTCTCTTTAAACATTTTAAACAACTCAGTCACACATGACTGCATCCCTACATTCACTGCACTTCAGTTTAATTTTGATTTTCCATCACCCTTTCATTCTCCTCCCACATTTTTTCTAATTAATCTTCTCATTTGCCAACACTTTTACCTCTGCATTCTTCCTTACACCATACCTCCACTTCTTCCTGATCCTCATCCCCACAAGAACTGTGAAATGGTCAGATTATCCAGTAGGTATCAGGAACACATTTCCATTTTCCCCATACATTATTACACTTGATATGTGTGGATATGTTGTACTCACATTTTTCTAGGAAGAGATTCCCCATGTAGTAAAGGAATGGTGCTATTTCAGTTTGTGAGTAATACTATGGAATCCACTAGACTGGAAATTAAGATTCTACAAAGGTGTGCAAACTTTCTTGAACATTACCTGTTATCTCTTACAATTTCATATTCTGTAAGCAATTTCAATATTCATGCTGAAAATGAAGTTTTACATAAGTGAAGGAAACTGAAAAGTAATTTCTTTGGTCTTTATTTGTGTATTTCAAATGACGAAAATAACATTCATTCCCTTCCCTCCAAAACATGGCAAAATAACATTGACTGTCATTATTGATACTAGTCACAGTTACCAGCAATTTTATAACTTTGAGGTACTACTCAAAAAATAGTCTAGAAAATTTCACATGTGTACCTTTATCAACTGGTTTCCTACTTAAGTCTTCAAAATATATATTTGAAGGGTTAAATAAAATAAACTTCTGATTCTAAGATTAAAACATAAATGATATTTCAAGACTAGAAACAGTATACCTTATTAACATTATGGCAATTCCCTGACAAACCACATTTCAGGTGCAGTTACACTAGGTAAATGATATCTTTCTTATCAGATTTTCAATCTTGTTTTCTCTGAACATACTGATGAAACTGGTGGTTCCAAATCTTCAGGAAATAATCATTCAAGCATTTGAGAGCGCAGCGACTCCAGGAAGAGTTTTCCCTGATGATAGGAAAAGAAAATTAAACACAAATACTTCAAACACTCAAAATCTGGACTTGACCCTTTGACAGTGAAAATATAGGGTAAAATATTAGTTACTAAATGCAATAATGTTATGTTCAGTGTTTTGTAAGGATCAACAGGTCTTTCAAAGCTAAGTGCAACTGCATTATGTTCAGTCATTTTATAAAAGTCCCTAAGTTTAAAGGTTGTGTAATGCTGTGGGTTTTAATGCATTACACATGACAGAGAATGTATGTGAGCAAACGAGGCCCTTTTTTTTTTTTTGTCTATTCCTGGTGCTACCTCACTAAATAAGGAACTGGAGAACTAGTAGTAGAGTGGAAAAGATGTTTCAAGGCACTATTTAACAATAATGATGATACTAATAAGTTTATTTGGGTTAAGTACATATGTCACAATAGGTCTCGAGTTCCCCACATTTTGTGACAAGAAAAATTAAAGGCTCTCTCATCAAGATTGCATTTACATGACATATGATACAAAATTTCCTCACACAATAATCAAGAAATCAAGTTCCTCCCCCACTCCTCTTTGGGTGTCATTTGCTCTCACCTTTTGCCATTCTGCACTAAATCTCTCCTGATACTTCCTTACACAAGTCTCCTTTCCAAATTCACTTACTCTCACCACTCTCCTCCCAGCATTCTCTCTTCTTTTCTGAAAACTTCTACAAATCTTCACCTTCACCTCCACAAGATAGTGATCAGACATCCCTCCAGCTGCCCCTCTCAGCACATTAGGATCCAAAAGTCCCTCTTTCACATGCCCATCAATTAACACATAATCCAATAACATCCTCTGGCCATCTCTCCTACTCACATATATATATTTATGTATATCTCTCTTTTTAAATCAGGTATTCCCAATCACCAGTCCTTTTGCAGCACACAAATCCACAAGCTCTTCATCATTTCCATTTACAACACTGAACACCCCATGTACACCAATTATACCCTCAACTGCCAAATTTGTCACCTTTGCATTCAAATCACCCATCACTATGAATTGGTCTCGTGCCTCAAACCTGCTAACACACTCACTCAGCTGCTCCCAAAACACTTACCTCTAATGATCTTTCTTCTCATGACCAGGTACATAGGCACCAATAATCACCCATCTCTCTCCATCCATTTTCAGTTTTACCCATAACAATCTAGAGTTTACTTTCTTATACTCTTATCATATATTCCCACAACTCCTGCTTCAACAGGAGTGCGACTCCTTCCTTTGCTCTTGTCCTCTCACCAACCCCTGACTTTACTCTCAAAACATTCCCAAACCACTTCTCCCCTTTACCCTTGAGCTTTGTTTCACTCAGAGCCAGAACATCCAGGTTCCTTTCCTCAAACATACAACCTATCTCTTCTTTTTTCTTATCTTGGTTACATCCACACACATTTAGACACCCCAATCTGAACCTTTGAGGAGGATGAGCACTCCCTGTAAGACTCCTTCTTCTGGTGACTGTGTTTGGTAAAGTGTGTGAAAGAAGAAAGCTAAGAGTAAATGTGAATAAGAGCAAGGTTATTAGGTACAGTAGAGTTGTGGGACAAGTCAATTGGGAGGTAAGTTTGGAGAAAAACTGGAAGAAGTGAAGTGTTTTAGATATCTGGGAGTGGATTTGGCAGGGGATGGAACCATGGAGGCGGAAGTGAATCACAGGGTGGGGAAGGGAGCGAAAGTTCTGGGAGCGTTGAAAAATGTGTGGAAGGTGAGAACATTATCTCGGAAAGCAAAAATGGGTATGTTTGAAGGAATAGTGGTTCCAACAATGTTACATGGTTGCGAGGCATGGGCTATAGATATAGTTGTGCGTAGGAGGGTGGATGTATTGAAAATGAGATGTTTGAGGACAATATATGGTGTGAAGTGATTTGATCGAGTAAGTAATGAAAGGGTAAGAGAGATGTGTGGTAATAAAAAGAGTGTGGTTGAGAGAGCAGAAGAGGGTGTTTTGAAGTGGTTTGGTCACATGGAGAGAATGAGTGAGGAAAGATTGACAAAGAGGATATGTGTGTCAGAGGTGGAGGGAATGAGGAGAAGTGGGAGACCTAATTGGAGGTGGAAAGATGGAGTGAAAAAGATTTTGAGCAATCGGGGCCTGAACATGCAGGAGGGTGCAAGGCGTGCAAGGAATAAAGTGAGTTGGAACAATGTGGTATACCAGGGTCAACCTGCTGTCAATGGATTGAACCAGGGCATGTGAAGTGTCTTGGGGTAAACCACAGAAAGTTTTGTGGGGCCTGGATATGGAAAGGAAGCCGTGGTTTCGGAGCATTATATACGACAGCAAGAGACTGAGTGTGAACGAACGTGGCCTTTGTTGTCTTTTCCTAGCGCTACCTTGTGTGCATAGGGGGAGGGGGTTGTCATTTCATGTGTGGCGGGGTGCTGATGGGAATGAATAAAGGCAAGTATGAATTATGTACATGTGTATATATGTATATGTCTGTGTATGTACATATATGTATACATTGGAATGTATAGGTATGGAAATGTGCATGTGTGGATGGGTATGTATATACATGTGTATGTGGGTGGGTTGGGCCAATCTTTCATCTGTTTCCTTGTGCTACCTCACCAACACGGGAGACAGTGAAAAAGTATAATTATTTTAGAGAGAATAAAAAGATGTTTTGGAAGGAGGTAAATAAAGTGCATTAGACAAGGGAACAAATGGGAACATCAGTGAAGGGGGCTAATGGGGAGGTGATAACAAGTAGTGGTGATGTGAGAAGGAGATGGAGTAAGTATTTTGAAGGTTTGTTGAATGTGTTCGATGACAGAGTGGCAGATATAGGGTGTTTTGGTTGAGGTGGTGTGCAAAGTGAGGGGGTTAGGGAGAATGATTTGGTAAACAGAGAAGAGGTAGTAAAAGCTTTGCAGAAGATGAAAGCCGGCAAGGCAGCGGATCTGGATGGTATTGAAGTGGAATTTATTAAAAAAGGGGATGACTGTATTGTTGACTGGTTGGTAAGGTTATTTAATGTATGTATGACTCATGGTGAGGTGCCTGAGGACTGGCGGAATACTTGGATAGTGCCATCGTACAAAGCAAAGGGGATAAGAGTGGGTGCTCAAATTACAGAAGTATAAGTTTGTTGAGTATTCCTGGGAAATTATAAGGGAAGGTATTGATTGAGAGGGTGAAGGCATGTACAAAGCATCAGATTGGGGAAGACCAGTGTGGTTTCAGAAGTGGTAGAGGATGTGTGGATCAGGTGTTTGCTTTGAAAAATGTATATGAGAAATACTTAGAAAAGCAAATGGATTTGTATGTAGCATTTATGGATCTGGAGAAGGCATATGATAGAGTTGATAGAGATGCTCTGTGGAAGGTATAAAGAATATATGGTGTGGGAGGTAAGTTGTTAGAAGCAGTGAAAAGTTTTTATCGAGGATGTAAGGCATGTGTACGTGTAGGAAGAGAGGAAAGTGATTGGTTCTTAGTGAATGTTGGTTTACGGCACGGGTGCGTGATGTCTCCATGGTTGTTTAATTTGTTTATGGATGGGGTTGTTAGGGAGGTGAATGCAAGAGTCTTGGAAAGAGGTGCAAGTATGCAGTCTGTTGTGGATGAGAGAGCTTGGGAATTGAGTCAGTAGTTGTTCGCTGATGATACACAGCTGGTGTCTGATTTGGGTGAGATACTGCAGAAGTTGGTGACCGAGTTTGGTAAAGTGTGTGAAAGAAGAAAGCTGAGAGTAGATGTGAATAAGAGCAAGGTTATTAGGTATGGTAGGGTTGAAGGACAAGTCAATTGGGAGGTAAGTTTGAATGGAGAAAAACTGGAGGAAGTGAAGTGTTTTAGATATCTGGGAGTGGATTTGGCAGCGGATGGAACCATGGAAGTGGAAGTGAATCATAGGGTGGGGGAATGGGCGAAAGTTCTGGGAGCGTTGAAGAATGTGTGGAAGTCGAGAACATTATCTCGGAAAGCAAAAATGGGTATGTTTGAAGGAAAAGTGGTTCCAACAATGTTGTGTGGTTGCGAGGAATGAGCTATAGATAGAGTTGTGCGGAGAAGGGTGGATGTGCTGGAAATGAGATGTTTGAGGACAATATGTGGTGTGAGGCAGTTTGATCGAGTAAGTAATGAAGGGGTAAGAGAGATGTGTGGTAATAAAAAGAGTGTGGTTGAGAGAGCAGACGAGGGTGTTTTGAAATGGTTTGGTCACATGGAGAGAATGAGTGAGGAAAGATTGACAAAGAGGATATGTGTGTCAGAGGTGGAGGGAACGAGGAGAAGCGGGAGACCAAATTAGAGGTGGAAAGATGGAGTGAAAAAGATTTTGAATGATCGGGGCCTGAACATGCAGGAGGGTGAAACGCGTGCAAGGAATAGCGCGAGGTAGCGCTAGAAAAGACAACAAAGGCCACATTCGTTCATACTCAGTCTCTAGCTGTCATGTAATAATGAACCGAAATCACAGCTCCCTTTCCACATCCAGGCCCCACAGAACTTTCCATGGTTTACCCCAGACGCTTCACATGCCCTGGTTCAACCCACTGACAGCACATCGACCCCAGTATACCACATCATTCCAATTCACTCTATTCCTTTCACCCTTCTGCATGTTTAGGCCCTGATCACTCAAAATCTTTTTTTCACTCCATCTTTTCACCTCCAATTTGGTCTCCCACTTCTCCTCGTTCCCTCCACCTCTGACACCATATCCTCTTGGTCAATCTTTCCTCACTCATTCTCTCCATGTGACCAAACCATTTCAAAACATCCTCTTCTGCTCTCTCAACCACACTCTTTTTATTACCAGACATCTCTCTTACCCTATTATTACTTACTTGATCAAACCACCTCACACCACATACTGTTCTCAAACATCTTATTTCCAGCACATCCACCCTCCTCTGCACAACTCTATATATAACCCATGCCTCGCAACCGTATAACATTGTTGGAACCACTATTCCTTGAAACATACCCATTTTTGCTTTACAAGATAATGTTCTTGACTTCCACACATTCTTCAACGCTCCCAGAACTTTCGCCCCCTCCCCCCCCTATGATTCAATTCTGCTTCCATGGTTCCATCCGCTGCCAAATCCACTCCCAGATAGCTAAAACATTTCACTTCCTCCAGTTTTCTCCATTCAAACTTACCTCCCAATTGACTTGTCCCTCAACCCTACTGTACGTAATAACCTTGCTCTTATTCACATTTACTCTCAGCTTTCTTCTTCCACACACTTTACCAAACTCAGTCACCAGCTTCTGCAGTCTCTCACATGAATCAGCCACCAGCGCTGTATCATCAGCGAACAACAACTGACTTACTTCCCAAGCTCTCTCCTCCACAACAGACTGCATACTTGCCCCTCTTTCGAAAACTCTTGCATTCACCTCCCTAACAACCCCATCCATAAACAAATCAAACAACCATGAAGACATTACACACCCCTGCCGCAAACCAACATTCACTGAGAACCAATCACTTTCCTCTCTTCCTACATGTACACATGCCTTACATCCTCAATAAAAACTTTTCACTGCTTCTAACAATTTACCTCCCGAACGATATATTCTTAATACCTTCCACAGAGCATCTCTATCGACTCTATCATATGCCTTCTCCAGATCCATAAATGCTACATACAAATCCATTTGCTTTTCTAAGTATTTCTCACATACATTCTTCAAAGCAAACACCTGATCCACACATCCTCTACCACTTCTGAAACCACACTGCTCTTCCCCAATCTGATGATCTGTACATGCCTTCACCCTCTCAATCAATACCTTCCCATATAATTTCCTAGGAATACTCAACAAACTTATACCTCTGTAATTTGAGCACTCACTTTTATCCCCTTTGCCTTTGTACAAAGGCACTATGCAAGCATTCCGCCAATCCTCAGGCACCTCACCATGAGTCATACACACATTAAATAACCTTACCAACCAGTCAACAATACAGTCACCCCCTTTTTTAATACATTCCACTGCAATACCATCCAAACCTGCTGCCTTGCTGGCTTTCATCTTCCGCAAAGCTTTTTCTAACTCTCCTATGTTTACCAAATCATTCTCCCTAACCCTCTCACTTTGCACACCACCTCAACTAAAACACCCTATATCTGCCACTCTATCATCTAACATATTCAACAAACCTTCAAAATACTCACTCCATCTCCTTTTCACATCACCACTACTTGTTATCACCTCCCCATTAGCCCCCTTCACTGAAGTTCCCATTTGTTCCCTTGTCTTATGCACTTTATTTACCTCCTTCCAAAACATCCTTTTATTCTCCCTAAAATTTAATGATACTCTCTCGCCCCAACTCTCATTTGCCCTCTTTTTCACCTCTTGCACCTTTCTCTTGACCTCCTGCCTGTTTCTTTTATAAATCTCCCAGTTATTTGCATTATTTCCCTGCGAAAATCGTCCAAATGCCTCTCTCTTCTCTTTCACTAATAATCTTACTTCTTCATCCCACCACTCACTACTCTTTCTAATCTGCCCATCTCCCATGCTTCTCATGCCACAAGCATCTTTTGCGCAAGCCATCACTGCATCCCTAAATACATCCCATTCCTCCCCCCACTCCCCTTATGTCCTTTGTTCTCACCTTTTTCCATTCTGTACTCAGTCTCTCCATCCATAAAAAAAAATCAAACAACCATGGAGATATCACACATCCCTGCTGCACAGCAACCTTCACCGGGAACCAATCATTCTCTTCTCTTCCTACTCGTATACATGCCTTACATCTTTGGTAAAAACTTTTCACTGCCTCTAGCAGCTTACCTCCCACTCTCTTAAGACCTTTTACAAATCACCTCTATCAACCCTATCATATGCTATCTCCAGATCCATTAATGCTATGTACATTTCCATCTGTTTTTCTAAGTATTTCTGACAAATTCTTCAAAGCAAACACTTCTGAAATCACACTGCTCCTCCCAAGTCTAATGATCTTTACATGCCTTCACTCTCTTAATCAATACCCTCCCACACACTTTCCCAGGAATGCTTAACAAACTTATTCATTTATTCCTTCTTTCATACTTGATCGCTGCTCCCCATGTCAGCAAGGTAGTGCCAGCAATAAACAAAGAAAGGCCACATCCAATCACAATCATGCTTGAGCTATAATTTGTAAAGCATCAAAAACACATCTTCCTATGCACATCCAGGCCACACACAAGTTTCCATGGTTTACCCTGGACATTTTACATGCCTTGTTCAGTTTAATGACAGAGAGCATGTTGATCCCATTATAACATCACTCCAATTCACTCTATCCCATGCATGGCTTTCATCCTCCTGCATGTTCAGGCCACAATCACTCAAAATCTTTCTTATGCCATCCTTCCCTTTCCAATTTGGTCTCCCAGCTCTCCTTGTTCCCCACACTTTGGACACATATATCCTCTTTGTCAACCTTTCTTCATTTATTTTCTCCATATGTCCAAACAATTTCAACACAGCCTCTTATGCTCTCTCAACCAATCTCCTTTTGTTACCATACATCTCTCTCAACCTTTCATTACTCAATCAAACCATATCACACCACATGCTGTTCTTAAACATTTCATTTCCAACACATCTACCTACCTGTGTGCAACTCTATCTATAGCCCATGCCTCACATTCGTGTAATATTATTTGGACAGTTATTCCTTAATACATATCCCTTTTTGCCCGCCCAGATTATATTCTCTCTTTCTGCAAATTCTTTAGCACCCTCAGAACCTTCGCTCCCTCCCCGACCCTATGACTCATTTTCACTTCCATGGTTCCAGTTGCTGCCAAGTCTACTCCCAAGTATCTCAATCATTTCACTTATTACAAGTTTTCTCCATTTAAACTCACACCCCATCTAACCTGTCCCTCAACTCAGCTGAACCTAATAATGTTGCTTTTATTCACATTTACACTCAACTTTCTTCTTTCACACTCTTCTAACCTCACTCACCAACTTCTGTAGTATCTCACTTAAATATGCCACCAGTGCTGTACCATCAGCAAAGATTAATTGACTCACTTGCCAGGCTCACTTATCCACATACTCACCCCTCTCCCCAAGACTCTCTCAGGTAACTCCATCATTACTCCATCTAAAAGCAAACTGAACAACCATGGTGACATCACACATCCCTTCTTGGAACCATTAGCTCTATTCCTTCTTGTACACATGCCTCACACCCTTCATAAAAATTTCTCAATGCTTCTAGCAGCTGTCCTCCCATACCTTATATTCTTAAGACCTTCCACAAGGCATGCCTATCAATGCTATTATATGCTTCCTCTAGATCCATAGATGTCACATACAAATCCCTCTGTGTATCTATTTATCAATATCTCTGATGCCTGCTCCTACTGGAACTCCCTTAAGTGGGTGGCCAAGGCAACAGTCTCCATAACTAATGAACTTCAGTGTCGCTTCTTAGCCATTAGTACTTCACCCTTAAAAGGCCACTGGAAGAGGGCAACTCTAGCACAATGTTTGCACAGGCTCCTACCAAATGTTCCACCTGACTATTTCTACCTAATGCTCCTGCCTAAATGTTTCTACCTACTACTGCTCTTACCATTTGCAAAAGCCTGGGTTAGTAGTGCTCACTGCAATAAAATCTAAATTTACAAAGAATGAGCCATGTAAGTTCAGTGCTGTCATGCATTATGGATGACAAGGAGAGACTGTATGTTTGTGGACACAACGCCAGTAGTCCATGTGTGTGTGAGGCAGAGAGAAAAGGCAGCTACCTGGGTAAGAAAGTGCAAACTGACAACTACCAAAATGCTGGCTCACTACATCTGTTTCACGAAGTATTTCTCACACACATTCTTTAAAGCAAACACCTAATCAACACATTGTATATCACTTATAAAACCACACTGCTCCTCCTTAATCTGATGCTCTGCACATACTTTCACAGTCTCAAGCAATTCCCTTCCATACAACTTAAAAATACATACATCTGTAGTTTGAACACTCACCTTTATTCCCTTTGCATTCAATCCATACATATACTTAAATCTTTATCAACAAATCAACATCACAGTTATGACTTTCTTTATAAATTCAACTGCTATACCATCCAACCCAACTGCCTTGCCAAACATCATCTTATACAAGGCTTTCACCGAGCCACTCTCCATGACTGTCTAACTTCGCAAACCAACCCAACTCAAACACACAACATCAGCCACCATATCATCAAACACATTCAACAGTCCTTCAAAATACTCAATCCTCCTCCTCACTTCATCACTACCTGTTGCCACTTTCTCTTTTGCCCCTTTTAACAATGTTCCTACTTGTTCTCTTGTTTTTCCCACATTATTAACCTCCTTCCAAAAGTCTTACCTCTGAAGAGTTTACTGATACTTGTTCAACCTAACTCTTATTTGCCCTCTATTTCAACTCTTGCACCCTCCTCTTGACACCCTGCCACTTTCTCTTATACATCCACTGATCATTTGCATCTTTCCTTGTAAATTCTGCCCAAACACCTCTCTTTTCTCTTTCACTAGCAACTTTAATTCTTCATGAAACCACTCACCACCCTTTCTTATCTGCCTACCTCTCACCTTTTGCACATGCCAGCACTGCTTCCCTAAATACCTAACATTCCTCATCCACTCCCTTTGCTTCATTTACTCTCACCTTTTGCCATTCCACACTCAATATCTCCTGGTATTTTTCCAAGAGTATCTTTTCCAAGCTCTTCTCATCAACATAGTTTCTTTTTTTCCAAAAACCTCTACAAATCTTCACCCTTGCCTTCCCAAGATAATGATGAGAAATCCAACCAGTCACTCCTTCCTAGCACATTTACTCACCTATCAATCAAAATGTAATCCAAGAATGAATATCTCTCCTACTCACAAACATATACTTGTGTACATTCCTCTTTTTAAACCAGGTATTCCTAATGAAGAACAAAGAAAATGCCCCATTTACTCACATCCATTCTCTAGCTGTTATGTGTAATGAGAACAGATAATGCTCATATACTTGAAATATCTCCCGCAAATGCGGGAGACAGCGACGAGGTATAAAAAAAAAAAAAAAAAAAAAAAAAAAAAGAAAAGTAAATAATATATATGTTATGTTTATAATCACAAATGTAAAGAAAACTTTTAAGAGAATAAGGAGAGAAATCACACTTAGCGAAAAAAATCATTATGTACTTAAATATATAACTAGCATCCATGTTGTCAGCTGAGACCCTCCCTTATCAACTCCATAACCTTCCTCACCAATACCCAGGAAAATATACAACTTTTCGGTATTTTCTTTAGTAACATATAAAGATAGTTTATTTATTTTTGCACTGAGTTACTTTCATTTTAGATGTATGCTACAGCTTAAGGATTAAAGAAACCAGTCTAAAATATAATGAATATCAAGTAAAATTAAAAAAAACGGACACATCATGAATACAGTTTTACTTGCCTTCAAGGAGCTCAAGAGAGGCACCACCTCCAGTTGACACATGTGAGACTTTATCCTCAGTGCCCCATTTAGCACAGCAAGTTGCTGTGTCTCCTCCTCCAATAATGGTGGTACAACCAGCTTTTGTGGCTTCTACCACCATATCCATAACACTTTTTGTTCCACTCGCAAATTTGTCAAATTCAAACACACCACATGGTCTGTAAAGAGAATTTCAATCAATTTCTTTACCTTTACATTACATCTAATAATTTCAGCCAATTTACCTTTATATCACAACTAAGTTTTCAACAAAAGTAACAAAAGACTGAGAGAAATTGAAAAATGTTTTTTCCCTGACTTATCACCATTAAAACAAATTTGCTTAAGAAAAAGTTCCCCCAAATCTGGTTGCCATATATCCCTTTACAATCAATTGGTACAGAGCAGAGATATTAAAAATTAACTGAAACTTGAAGGATAGACAATGGAAAGGATGTAGATATGAGAAGGATGGGTTATGAAGAAATAATTACAAAGGCACATAGATGAAAGTCTCTCTTGGATGGTGTAAATTATGTTAAGCAAGTGGAAAATTGGCAGATTTGTCAAGGAGGATATATTAGTACTGCTAAGAGGACAACAGTAAGAGGAAAACCACAGATGACAGGGATAATTGCAGAGAAATGATTAGGGCTCATATTTCAGATGTGAATGCTATAAAAATTATCGGGAACCAAATACAATCGAAGCATTCTGTATATAAAGAAGGCAAGAATGGAAATGTTGGTTTCACTTGATAAATCAACTCTGTGTGTAAAGTGAAAAAGTAAGAAGCAATCATGCAAGTGTGGATAAGGCATGAGGATGCATAAGTGATTAGATATGCTGTCAGCACCTGATCTACCTTACAAAATTGGGGCAGTGGCCAGTGAAGGTACAAGGTATTAGATGTATGACAAGCAAAAAGAAAATTCAGATAAAAGCATGAGAAAGAAATATACTGAGAAGAAAAAAGAAAATGGATGAAAAAGACAGGAGAGAAATCTGACAATTAGAAATGAGGTAGAAGATGAAGAAAAGGGTGGAAGAAAATAGGAAAAGCTAGACTAAAATGCATGAAATAAATGGACCTGAGAAATTATAGGGTAACTGGGGAAGGTGGAGTTGTGAAAACAAAAGGGGAGTGGAAAAAAGAGGATCATGGAAGGGATTACATGTTCAAGTAGGAACAAAATAGGGGAGACAAAGAGAAAAAGGTGATTATGCTACTACAGCTTCATTTAAACACACGGTTTGCTTAACTCACAATTCAGGAAGTTAAATCTGAAACAATATATGGCACAGCATTACCTATTATTCAAAACATTAAGGTTTCTTTGTCACATAATGGTTTCATTAGCATATCCTACAAAATTACCAAAACATGGCATATATTAACAACAGTTATCTTAATTGCCATTTTTAGGTATGTTTCTATCTAATTCCACAGAAATAAGAAAGCAAATAAGTTGAAGGATATTTCAGCAATTAATGAGATAAAACTACAGTATGTGAAGTTTACCACTAATTTATCCTTATGCCTAACATTTCATGAAGCAACAATTATAAAGCTATCAAAAAAATCCTAAAGAAATCTATATAGCCTTACCCATTCCATACAATAATTTTTGCCCTTGAGATTGCTTCCTTAAAAGCTTTAACAGAATTGGGTCCACAATCCAGACCCATCCAGCTATCAGGAATACCAGCTTCAGCTGTGGCAGAACCGGTCTGAAAGAAAGATTTTCTTGTTTCATTGTATAAATATCTGCTGGCATGTACAACTAAATACTACCTGTAGTACTTTCAGCCTTAGAATTTTCACATTGTACAGTACAAGAGTATCCCTATCCATCTATAAAATGTATGTCTCTGATGCCTGTTCCCTCCAGAAACTCCCATCAAGGGGTGACCACAATAAAAGTCTCCAATTATCCCTGTCCTTACATGCCTCCATCGCATA
The DNA here is from genome assembly GCF_036320965.1 of Panulirus ornatus. Taxonomy (NCBI): domain Eukaryota; kingdom Metazoa; phylum Arthropoda; class Malacostraca; order Decapoda; family Palinuridae; genus Panulirus; species Panulirus ornatus. Next base: position 57,449,853 of record NC_092227.1, on the reverse strand, counting down.
CACAATTCCATTCATTCTTCCACTATTTCTCTCCCTTCAGTATTCCTAAACCCTATTTGCCCAAGTTGCAGGTGGTCTTCCACTTACACAACCCCTTTAATTGCACCATCATACACTCTCCTAGTAAACTTAGTCTTCCTTTCTTTCCACATGCCCAAACCACCTCAAACTATTATGTTTCACCCATTCTACAACTCCACAATTCATTCCCTTTGCATTCCCTGCCATAATACCTCTCTCATACACCCCTTCATTTCTTTCTTCATTCTGTCAAGTCACACCACATTTCCACAGCCTTGATCCTTGACCTCTGTGACACATTCCATGTCTTTGTTTTGGCTGCATAGGTCAGGGTTGGGTGAACTATGTTGTCCTTTAATCCCCTTTTCCCCTCCATATTTACAACTCTACTCTTCATTATTCTATAAAGGGACCCAATTAATCTTCTACCCTGTACTGCTCTCTCCCTTATCCTCCTCTTTTATCATTACATTTACCCAAGATAGCTCCTAGATACTTAAATTCTCTTACTTATTCCAGTCTTTTTCCCCCATACCCAAAACACAATTTAGTACACTTTTTTCTTTCACTATGATTTTACAAAATCTATATTTTCACTCCACTTCCTTTCAAACACCATTACTTTTACTTGCATTTACCTTCAATTGCTTATGCTTACATACATCATAAAACACACTTACAACCTTCTGCAATTCCTCTTCACTCTCGGCAAACAACATAGTATCATCTGCAAACTAGCTACCATATCTCACCGCCACACTATATCTCTGCACCCCTTTTCCCTAATTTTGCTTTCATCTCCCTTATCACTCCATCCATGTGTATATTAAAAAGCTACAGTAAGGTCACTCTCCCTTATCACTCCATCCATGTGTATATTAAAAAGCTACAGTAAGATCACACAGCCCTTTCTCACAACTACATGTATCCCAAAATTTTCACCCCATCCAACAGTAGTACCCGTATACCATACATCAGTAACGCATCCCATGAAGCATTCCACTCAACTCTGTCATATGCTCTGTCCAGTTCTATAAAAGCTTCATATAACTTCTTACCTTATGCTAAATACTTTTCCAAGGTCACCATTACTATAAAAATCTGATCTATATCCCCTACTTTTCCTAAAATCCCTTGCTTTTCACTTATTCTGCATTCAGTCATTTTCATCACTCTATCAATTAATATTCTTGCATACACTTTTCCTGGTATACTTAAGCAAATTATTCCCCTATAACTGGTACATAAATCCTTAGCAACTTTTTCTTTGAGTAAAGAAATGATAATAGTTATCAACCAATCCTCTGGCACAACCTTCTGTTTCCATGCTAAATTACATATAAGATGCATACAATCTAACACACTTTCTCCCCCATACTTCAACATTTCAGCCATAATCCCATCTACTTCAGGTGGCTTCCCTACCTTCATCCTCACTATTGCCCTTCTTATCTCCTTTTTGCATTTGTATCCTCTTCCTTTCATCCTCCATACCCATGCATGTAACAACGGTTGCCTCCCCTTCTCCCACACTCATCAGTTCTTCAAAGTACTTTCAGTCTTCCTTTCACTTCCTCCTTTTGATTCAGCAACTCCCCTTCCTTACTTACTACATTAGCACTTCCACTCTTGCATCCACCTCTTTCCTGTTTCACCTCCTTCCAGCATACTTTCTTATTATCCCAAAGCTTTTCACTTAACTATCTTCCAAAGAGTTTTGGAAAGAGGGGCAAGGATGAAGTCTGTTGGGGATGAGAGAGCTTGGGAAGTGAGTCAGTTGTTGTTCGCTGATGATACAGCGCTGGTGGCTGATTCATGTGAGAAACTGCAGAAGCTGGTGACTGAGTTTGGTAAAGTGTGTGAAAGAAGAAAGTTAAGAGTAAATGTGAATAAGAGCAAGGTTATTAGGTACAGTAGGGTTGAGGGTCAAGTCAATTGGGAGGTGAGTTTGAATGGAGAAAAACTGGAGGAAGTGAAGTGTTTTAGATATCTGGGAGTGGATCTGGCAGCGGATGGAACCATGGAAGCGGAAGTGGATCATAGGGTGGGGGAGGGGGCGAAAATTCTGGGAGCCTTGAAGAATGTGTGGAAGTCGAGAACATTATCTCGGAAAGCAAAAATGGGTATGTTTGAAGGAATAGTGGTTCCAACAATGTTGTATGGTTGCGAGGCGTGGGCTATGGATAGAGTTGTGCGCAGGAGGATGGATGTGCTGGAAATGAGATGTTTGAGGACAATGTGTGGTGTGAGGTGGTTTGATCGAGTAAGTAACGTAAGGGTAAGAGAGATGTGTGGAAATAAAAAGAGCGTGGTTGAGAGAGCAGAAGAGGGTGTTTTGAAATGGTTTGGGCACATGGAGAGAATGAGTGAGGAAAGATTGACCAAGAGGATATATGTGTCGGAGGTGGAGGGAACGAGGAGAAGAGGGAGACCAAATTGGAGGTGGAAAGATGGAGTGAAAAAGATTTTGTGTGATCGGGGCCTGAACATGCAGGAGGGTGAAAGGAGGGCAAGGAATAGAGTGAATTGGAGCGATGTGGTATACCGGGGTTGATGTGCTGTCAGTGGATTGAATCGGGGCACGTGAAGCGTCTGGGGTAAACCATGGAAAGCTGTGTAGGTATGTATATTTGCGTGTGTGGACGTATGTATATACATATGTATGGGGGTGGGTTGGGCCATTTCTTTCGTCTGTTTCCTTGCGCTACCTCGCAAACGCGGGGGACAGCGACAAAGCAAAAAAAAAAAAAAAAAAAAAAAAAAAAAAAAAAATCTTCCAAAATCTTCCTCTCCTCTTTCTTTGATTTCCTCTATCAGCTTCTCAACATTCTGCTTACATATTTTGTATTCTTCCCTCCTCCTTTGCTGAACTTCAACTAGTACATTCCTATTAAGCAATCTACCATATCCCTATTCACTCTCTTCCACAGCATTTCTAATCTCTTCTGTCCATCATGTATTGCCATTCTTATTCCTGTATCTCACTAACTTGTATCCAATTACTGATTCTACAACCTTTCATAGTATTTCACTAAAAATTTCAAACACTTCATTCACATGTGAGTGCATCCCTACATATACTGCACTTCCATTTAAGCTTTCAGTTACGTTCCTTTCATCTCCCTGCATTATTCTAATTCATCTTCCTACTTGCCAACAGTTACCTTCCTTTCATACCCCTCCCTGCATTATTTCTGATTCATCTTCCTACTTGCCAACACTCTTAACTTTCCATTCTTCCTTACACCATACCTCCACTTCTCCCTCATCCTCATCCCCATAAGAACCTTGAAATGGTCAGTCTCCAAAGAATCCACTCATGACCCTAGCATCTTGTACATCCTTTCTTAATCTTTGTTTCATCCAGTGCCACATAGTCAGTCATAGCCTTTTGCTCTTCCCTTCCATCATTCCTCATCCATGTACATCTGTGGACCATCTTGTGCTGAAAGGTGTTTGCAAGGAATAAATCCCTCTCAACACAAATATCCACAAGATAACTTCCATTCTCATTCACTCCAGGCACTCCCCATTTACCAACTACCTCACCAATTTCGTCACATCCCACTTTCGCATTCATATCACCAAATATGACCACGCTTCTCATTCTCAAAACCGTTTATACAGTCATTCAAGTTTCTCCAGAAAAGCTTCAGTTCATCCTTTCCTTGTACAGTCTTCATATTCATATGCGCCTATACACATACCCACGCATACTTCGCAATCCCAATCTGTCCTTTCACCCATACTATTCTTGATCCATTCCATCCATCCTCTGTAAAGCCCTCCCACACTCTTGGTGACAGCAGAACACTGCCTGCAGGGCAGGAAGTGAAATAAGAATGGGTTGAAACATAGTTTTAGGGAGTGAAATCCGAACAGGTGGAAAAAAATTTTTTGAAAATATCAGAAACATCTGTATTAAGTTCCCTAGCCAAAGGTGTAATTTCCTTAAAATCATGAGCCAGGACAAGTTCTAGGAAAAAAAAATATTTTCAATAAGGGCCACAACTCAGGCAGTTATGCAGCTTATGCTATTTAATTCTTCAGGTGCAGGGAAACAACTCTGTAAAGTTCCATGGCCAAGGTTTTTTTTGCAAATCATGAGCATGGTTAAATTCCAGCTGGTGGCTGATTCATGTGAGAAACTGCAGAAGCTGGTGACTGAGTTTGGTAAAGTGTGTGAAAGAAGAAAGTTAAGAGTAAATGTGAATAAGAGCAAGGTTATTAGGTACAGTAGGGTTGAGGGTCAAGTCAATTGGGAGGTAAGTTTGAATGGAGAAAAACTGGAGGAAGTAAGTGTTTTAGATATCTGGGAGTGGATCTGGCAGTGGATGGAACCATGGAAGCGGAAGTGAATCATAGGGTGGGGGAGGGGGCGAAAATCCTGGGAGCCTTGAAGAATGTGTGGAAGTCGAGAACATTATCTCGGAAAGCAAAAATGGGTATGTTTGAAGGAATAGTGGTTCCAACAATGTTGTATGGTTGCGAGGTGTGGGCTATGGATAGAGTTGTGCACAGGAGGGTGGATGTGCTGGAAATGAGATGTTTGAGGACAATGTGTGGTGTGAGGTGGTTTGATCGAGTAAGTAATGTAAGGGTAAGAGAGATGTATGGAAATAAAAAGAGCGTGGTTGAGAGAGCAGAAGAGGGTGTTTTGAAATGGTTTGGGCACATGGAGAGAATGAGTGAGGAAAGACTGACCAAGAGGATATATGTGTCGGAGGTGGACGGAACGAGGAGAAGTGGGAGATCAAATTGGAGGTGGAAAGATGGAGTGAAAAAGATTTTGTGTGATCGGGGCCTGAACATGCAGGAGGGTGAAAGGCGGGCAAGGAATAGAGTGAATTGGATCGATGTGGTATACCGGGGTTGACGTGCTGTCAGTGGATTGAATCAGGGCATGTGAAGCGACTGGGGTAAACCATGGAAAGCTGTGTAGGTATGTATATTTGCGTGTGTGGACGTATGTATATACATGTGTATGGGGGGGGGGGGTTGGGCCATTTCTTTCGTCTGTTTCCTTGCGCTACCTCGCAAACGCGGGAGACAGCGACAAAGTATAATAAAAAAAAAAAAATATATAAATAGTTTCATACTACTCATCCTAGCTCCTAGGATGTACCTAAAGGAAATTCCAATCTAGAGAAATTGGTCTTATGCCATTCAACTCTTCTGGGAAACAACTGTACAAAGTTAAACAAGTATCTGCTTTTGACTTTCCAAGTTATGATCAAAGTTATGTTGCATGTTTAAGTGTGACTCCTGACAATGGATGGATGGATGAAGGACACACTTGGAACCACCAACTCTCCTTTCTTTCTACCCTCACACACACCCTACACCCATGATAAAAACTTTTCACTACTTCAAGCAGCCTTCCTCCCACAATACAAGCTAACAAAATAAAGATGATACCAGCTAACACAATAATGATGATACAAACTAGGACAATGATGATGATAGAGGCTAACATTTTAATGATAGTGATACCTAAGACTATCATATGCATTCTCCAGATCCATAACTGCCACAAACAAATCCTTATTTCTCATACATTCTTTAAGGCAAACAACTGATCCAAACATCTTTTAGCACTTCTGCGACTACACTGTTCCTCCCTAATCAAATGCTATGTACATGCCTTCACCTTCTTAATAACTACACTCCCATACAACGTACCAAGTACACTCAACAAGCTTATACCAGTGCAGTTTGATCACTCACCTTTATTCCCCTTGCCCTTATATATTGGCATACACTGGCCACTCCTCAGGTATCTAACCATGATACATACATACAATAAAAATCCTAATAAACTAATCAACAACACATTCATCCCTTTAATCCCCTTTTATAAGAAATTAATCTCAGAAATTTAAAGAGATTATGTACAACATGAAATTCTAGCATCAAAGCTGTCAGTCAACTGTAAAGCATGAATTTATAAAGGCCTGAAAATAATTGGACTCAACAAATTATGCTCATCCAATCAATAACTTACATGGGATGTTAGACATCACTTGATCTTATGTTCCATACTGGACAAAATGTATCTTATATCCTACAGGTGCCCACATCAAGCTCAGATCTGATGTGAAAAAATTACGATTGTGTCAACTGTTCTTACAGTAATGGTATACCAACCACTTTAATAAAAATATAAAATATGGGAAAATATAGTTATGTGAGAAAAAATGCATACACCAAACTGGATGACTCAAGATGTTCAACCTTGTAAGGTGTAGCATGATATAGCCAGATCCAACTGTCAAAAGCTGAAGCCAAAGTAATATCAGTCAGAGATATGATGAAATTTAGCAAGAATGACAGGCTAGCACAAAATACTCACCACATGTCTTGTTTAACATGTAAGATTCTTCTCAGCTGCCACCTGCATCACATAACTGTCTATTCCTGGTTCATTTGGGACAAAGTTCAACCTTATGTCAAGTTTTCTTTGAAATGTTTTGGTATTTGTAACATATATTTTTCTCATTTATCCTGGCAGACAATGCATAAACATTCAAGTTTCCAGGCTGGATGGTGGTATATTTTCATCTAATATATTTTCAATATGTTCTATGTTATTCTTGGAGACTTATCAAAACTGTATCTCCCCTGCTGAGAGACTTTCAGGTTTAACACATTTACTCTTAAAACTTCAATTTGATGCCACACATATATCTTTTTCTTCTTTCTAGGCAATACAATGGCAGTTCTTTTCAACCTTTGATAAGTGAGAGAGAGAGAGAGAGAGAGAGAGAGAGAGAGAGAGAGAGAGAGAGAGAGAGAGAGAGAGAGAGAGATAGCGATAGAGAGAGAGAGAGAGAGAGAGAGAGAGAGAGAGAGAGAGAGAGAGAGAGAGAGAGAGAGAGAGAGACCACCTTTCTATAAGTCTGAAAATATGAATAAACACTGATAGCCATAATCTTATTCATAGATTATGAAAATGGGAACAAGACATTAAGGTTGCTTTAGTCCTTGAAAATAAAGTTCTAAATTTGAAGGATAAAAAAAGAAACATTTAGGGAATGGTAGGCATGTGAATTATTTTGAGGATGTTTTACACCTAACTTAACCTCTGCCTATAAGTGGAGAGAAGAGATCAGGCATAAAAGCTCCATACAGATAGATAGATAGATAAAAATAACCTCATTAATACAGTTTTGAAACACTTTTGTATGTTACTGGAATGTTAGAAGCAAAAACATACCAAAACTACTCAAGGCAAAATAAACGTTACAAACAGAAATTGTAGCTCTTACAATTAAAAGAAAAGAAAATAAATTTTCTAGTTAAACAATGTCTATTCTTTTACTAATGGTTTGTAATTCTACATTTTTTTTCAAGAACTTTATCACAGATAATAAAAAACATGTTACTTACAGTGGCATTTTCATCAAACTTATCACCTGTGATGAAATCGACCGGGAAATGAATCTTCACATTTTTCTGCTGTGCCTTGGCCATAAGTTTATCAACAATCTTGGCACCTTCTTCATCATACAGGGAGTTACCAATCTGAGAATAAGGATGGCATTTCACTTTCTCTTATCAATTAAACTTTTTCCTATGATTAATGCATGTTGGTACAAGTAAAATCTCTAAATTCAGGACACTATATATTTCCCAAAAATTTTGAGAAGAAAAACAACATGCACAATATCTATAAAAAGGATATTTTTTTTTTTTTTTTTTTTTTTATACTTTGTCGCTGTCTCCCGCGTTTGCGAGGTAGCGCAAGGAAACAGACAAAAGAAATGGCCCAACCCCCCCCCCCATACACATGTACATACACACGTCCACACACGCAAACATACATACCTACACAGCTTTCCATGGTTTACCCCAGACGCTTCACATGCCTTGATTCAATCCACTGACAGCACGTCAACCCCTGTATACCACATCGCTCCAATTCACTCTATTCCTTGCCCTCCTTTCACCCTCCTGCATGTTCAGGCCCCGATCACACAAAATCTTTTTCACTCCATCTTTCCACCTCCAATTTGGTCTCCCTCTTCTCCTCGTTCCCTCCACCTCCGACACATATATCCTCTTGGTCAATCTTTCCTCACTCATTCTCTCCATGTGCCCAAACCATTTCAAAACACCCTCTTCTGCTCTCTCAACCACGCTCTTTTTATTTCCACACATCTCTCTTACCCTTACGTTACTTACTCGATCAAACCACCTTACACCACACATTTTCCTCAAACATCTCATTTCCAGCACGTCCATCCTCCTGCGCACAACTCTATCCATAGCCCACGCCTCGCAACCATACAACATTGTTGGAACCACTATTCCTTCAAACATACCCATTTTTGCTTTCCGAGATAATGTTCTCGACTTCCACACATTTTTCAAGGCTCCCAAAATTTTCGCCCCCTCCCCCACCCTATGATCCACTTCCGCTTCCATGGTTCCATCCGCTGACAGATATATTTATGTTTATTATTTATTAAACTTAACCACAGTCTCCCGCATTAGCGAGGTAGCGCAAGGAAACAGACAAGGAATGGCCCAACCCACCCACATACACTTCTGCTCATACATGCACATATACATACAGACATATACATATATACACATGTACATATCCATACTTGCTCTCTTCATCCATTCCTGTTGCCACCCTACCACAGGCAGTGCCAGGAATACAAAAAAAGGCCGCATTCATTCACATTCAGTCTCTAGCCGTCAAGTGTAATGCACAGCTCCCTTTCCACATCCAGGGCCCACAGACCTTTCTATGGTTTACCCCAAATGCTTTATATACCCTGGTTCAATCCACTGATAGCACGTCGACCCCAGTATACCACATCGATCCAAATTACTCTATTCCTTGCATGCCTTTCACCCTCCTGTATGTTCAGGCCCCCAATCGCTCAAAATCCATTTCTCTCCGTCCTTCCACCTCCAATTAGGTCTCCTGCTTCTCCTTCTTCTTCTCAACCTTTCTGTCACTTTCTCATTCTGACAGGACTATAGCTGTTTCTCCTGCTGACAAAGCAACTCTTGTTCGTTCTCATTTCTCCTCTAACTCCACCTTTGATGATTCTAACATTCCTTCACCCTCTTATGCTACACTTACTAATCCTATGCCCCTCCCATTAAATCTTTTTTGAATTTTCAGAAAGCACTTCTTTCTCTGGACACAAGCAAGGCTTATGGTCCTGATGGAATCCATCCCTGTGTAGTGAAAGAGTGTGCCTCTGAACTTGCACCTGTACTTGTTCATCTGTTCCATTTCTCTTTAAAAACCAGAACTTTTTCATCTTCTTGGAAGCATGTATAGGTACATCCTATCCCTAAGAAGGGTGACCTGTTGCTCTGATATCTACCATTTCCAGCTCTGATATCTACCATTTCCAAAGTCTTTGAATCCCTCCTCGACTCCCACACCGTTAGCCTTCTTGAATCTCACAATCTTCTCTCCGATCACCAGTATGGTGAGATCCACTGGTGATATTCTTTCCTATCTTACTTATGTCGGGTCATCATCCCTTAAAGATTTTGGAGAATCCTCTTCGGTAGCCCTTGACATAACCAAAGCTTTTGACAGGATGTAGCATTGGGGTCTCATCTCTTTTGGCTTCCCTCCCTAACTATGCCCCCTCATATCTAGCTGATCTATCTTTGTGCCTGTTGATGAATCAGCATCATTCCCTTTCTCCATCAAAAGCAGTGTCCCTCAGGGTTCTATTCTGTCCCTTACACTTTTTCTCCTTTTTATCTATGATTTCTTCCCTTCCATAAGTAACTAAATGAACTCATATGCTGATGATGCAACACTGCATACCTCCACAGTTTTCAATTCTGCTTCTTCTCCTCTCACTCAATTTGCAATTCGTCTCAACACAACTTCCTCATTAAACTTAGGCTTGAACAGAATATCTCAGTGGGGTTGATGAACTCTGGTTAAGTTTAATGCTGGAGCTCCAGGATCTAGTTTCTACCCATCTCTTTATCGAAAGCTGCTCACAACTTTCCTCTCTCCTTTGATGGTTCTGTAATTCCACCTCTTGAATCAATGAATATACTTGGTATTACTGAACATCCACTCTTTCTTGGAAACCCCTCAGCATGGAAATATATAAGTATGCCTCTAAGAAACTGGAATCCCTGTTCAGACGTCAAAATTTCTTTTCCTATGAGCAGCTGCTCTGTTTATACAAAAGACTGATCCATCCTTGTATGGAGTACTCTTCTCACACCTAGAGTGGTTCTAGCTCTACATCCTTACTTGACAGGGTTAAACTGAAAGTGGTCCACCTTATAAACTCTCCCAAGCTAACTTCAAAACTTGACCTGCTTTCCCTATGCCAAAATGCTGGTTCACTTTCCCTCTTTTATAGGTAATTCCTGTGGTTTTTGCTCCCAAGAGCTGGCTGTGTATGTGTCCCCACCTCTAGCTAGACTACACAATGTTCAGCAAGCTGCTGCATCACATGATTACTGTGTGGCTGTTGGCAACTCAAGGGTGGGTCGTTTTGATAATTTTCTTTCCATACACCTTGAAGCTTTGGAACTCTCTACCCTCTCATGTCTTTTCCTTTAAATATGACCTGGCAGATTTTAAAAAACAGGGTTTTCACTTGCTTGAAATTCAAGAATATTTTCCCTTGTCTTCTTTTTCCCTTTCATAATCTTCTCTGTGGTTCAATTAAGGCCTAACTTTAATGTGGACTTTTGTCCATGACTGGAACCTAAAAAAAAAAAAAAAAAAAAAAAAAAAAAAAAAAAAAAAAGTATTGTAGGAAAGTTATTAAGTTCATGAGACATTTTTTCCTGAGAGATAAGGTGTGTATGCACATAGTGAGGAGAGAGGGTGAATAGTTCCAGCTGAAGGTGTCTCCATCAAGGCTGTGTGATGTCACTATGGTTGTGTAATCTGCTTATGGATTGGGTGGTGAAGGATTTTGAAGCAAGAGTGGATCTACAGCAAGCTAGGGGTTAAAGAAGGCTTGGAAGGTGAGTCAGTTGCTTGTTTGCAGAACATATGGCTGTGGCAATTTAAAAAAAACTCCACAGCATGTACCTGAATTTGGGAGTGTGTGTAAAAGGATGAAGTGGAGTGTTAATATGAAAAAAAGTAAGGTAATGAGCAGGTGACAGTGGATGTCCAGAGTGTGGGCTTGAATTGGGACAACTTGTAGGATGTAGAATGCTTTAGGTACCTGGGAAATGACATAGCAGGGTATGGAACCTCTAGTTGATGTCAAGACACCAAGCTCTGAGACTAAAAGACAACTGCTTCATCTGCATAGTTGACAGAGAAAATGCTAGTCTGAGAGTTTGATCTCAATCCTACCCATGTACACTTCTGGGTGGGAATGAAACAGTAAATGATAATACTCAGTTTTGAAATACATTTAAGACTTGAAGCCCATGTGTAGCACTATTCTCTTTTGAAGATGAAATCACCAAAAGCCATAGCAAAGCTATCAGTTTGGAAGATCTAAGCTTTGGGAAAAGGGTTAATATCACCGGGGAAAATTTGTAGGGGTATTCTTAAAGTGTGTTCCAATTCTGAATGCCAACAAGTTTCTCATTCTGGGTTGTGCTGGAGTGTATTGGTAAACATTCTTGAATCCCTTCACTGTGGAAGGGGCACATAAGTCCAGCAATTTCTCTGTTCACTGGAGCTGGGGTGTATATGCCTCAGAGTATACAGCATGTATAGCCACTAATTGTTTGTTATTGCTTCTCACATAATGTTTCCAGATACTAAAGACTAAATTTTTTTCCATACACTGGTCAATATATGTCATTGAGGCCTGTATGAGATCTGCACCCTCATCTTATGATGCAAAGTATGTGGGTAATATCTCTTACAAGAATACATACTACTGATGAAAATCCTTAGTAATCATTTTTGCGTGTGAAAGAAAAGAAAGAAAGAAAAGTTTTCATTGAAATATTCAAAGCTGAAGATGCAAAACAAGAATGTCTTGCCTCTAGTATGTTGCACCTCTTATTCCAGAAATTATGAAAACTATAATGAAAATTTTGAATGTTAATTGCAATAATGGATACATGCCTATCTACAAAATTCTTTGAGGAAAACTGAAAATCATCAATAACTAGTATGTATATCAATTCACAATTATCCCTGGGTGTAGGGTAAAGGGAATGCTACCCACATATCTTAAGTGTTCCAGAGGATAACTAAAAGGGGTGAGAATGGAAGGCTGGGAACCCTCCCATCTTTCTAAAGGAAGGAACAGAGGGAGTCAACCTAAGATTTTTCCTTGAATGCTCAGTCATATGTTCATGACACTATCTTGTTGAAGCATATGAGAGAGAGAGAGAAAGAGAGTGTGTGTTCCAATTCTATAGATACCTTAGCGTTTAGAAAAGGTTTTGGCACTGACTTGTAGCTGTAGCTCAATAAAAATGTCACAAACACTTTCCTAGATAAAAATATCAATCTTACAAAAGAACAATCATGATCGATTACTAACTGACCTTCATGGACTTCAAGACTTTCAGGAATGTGAAAGCCATGCCTCCAACAATCATCATCTCATCTACACGATCCAACATGTTCTCAATGAGCTGAATCTTGTCCTTCACTTTTGCTCCACCAAGAATGGCCAAAAATGGTCTGTAAAGATACAAAGAATTACACCATGGGTTGAACTTGAATTCTGAAAGGGGTGTTCTGCTACCATGGCCACTTGGGGTTAAAAGACACAGCTACCTGTTGCCAGTATTTTTTCATTACGTCCCAAACTCATCTTGGTGAGAGTAACATGGACTTTAATTTATTGCAGCACCAACGGTGTAAAAAATATGTCAATACAAAGACAAATGCATATACACTACAGGTTGGCTTTGAAGCTCAGGAGGGCATCAGGCTACCTCAGCCACCTCTGTATGGCCGAGGTAACCAGGTGCCCCTCCCTTGGTCCAAAACTGACCTGTGGTGCATCTACATTTGTCTTCTATTGATATACATGACATTATCATCTCTGTGATATGAAATAAATTAGGAGACATTATGTTCAGAGAAAAGTAATCAACAATGCATCCTTTGAAGGGTGACTGTTCTGATAACTCTTACTATTGTCTATTTGCTTCAACATCTACTATTTCCAGTCTTTGAATTCTTCCTTAACTCCCATATCCATTGCTCAAAATCTTTTTCACCCATCCTTCCACCTCCAAGTTGGTCCCATGCTTCTCCTTGTTCCCTCCACCTCTGGTACATATACTTTCTTTGTCAACCTTTCCTCGCTCATTCTCTCCATATGTCCAAACCATTTTAACACAACTTCTGCTCTCTCAACCACACTCTTTCTATCACTTCGCATCTCTTACCCTTTCATTACTTACCTCATCAAACCACCTCACACCACATACAGTTCTCAAACATTTCGTTTCCAAAATATGCACCCTACTCCATACAATCCTATCTATAGCCCATGCCTTGCAACCATATAATATTGCTAGAACTGCTATTCCTTCAAACATACCCATTTTCGCTCTCCAAGATAATGTTCTCTCTTTCTACACATTCTTCGTTGCTCCCAGAACCTTCATCCCCTCCCCCACCCCAAGACTCACTTTCACCTCCATGGTTCCATTCACTGCTAGTCCACTCCCAGATATCTAAAACACTTCAGTTTCTCCAACTTTTCATACATGCTTACCATATACACATATCTATAGTGTTAATGGGATGGCCTTGAATAGGGCCTAAGTTGTCCATGCCAGCTGAGCTAACATAAAAAAATATCCATAATTTGTGAACTCCATTGCTGCTTCTCAGCCTTTTGGTGCATCACTCTTAACAGGCTACTGGCATAGTGCAACTTTAGTGCAGTGTTTTCAGAGGCACTTAACAAATGTCCTTACAGACTACTTCTACCTAATGTGTCTACCTAATGTTCCAACTTACTTCTTCTATGTAATGCTCCCACTCAATGTTCTTACCTACTACTTCTACCGAAGGTTTCTACCCACTGTTCCTGCCTAATATTCCTATCTACTACTTCGATCTGCTGCTTCAACCATTTTCTCTAAACTATTTTTTACCGAACTCATCATAATGGTTCACAACACCAATTAATCGGTGATTTATGTCTACTGTCCTTCTGCTTTAATAATCTTTCTGATTTTTCTGTCACCCACTTTTCAACTAGATCCCTCTGGGTTAAGCTATCAGCATCTGTCTCTGACTTTCTCTAAAATCTCTACACTACTCCATTCATAAATAACTAAGTCTAATATATAACATTCTTTAATCAGACCTTTTTTCCCTACATTTACATAAGAAAAGAACATGTAACCCCTTCCTTGTACATGTGCTAAAGTACTTGCACTATTTGTGCTATAAGATACTGAATAATCACACAGATACTATACAAAACAAGAATACTTCACACTTAATAACAGATAAAAAGAGAAAAGAATATCATAATGTCTTTCCACAGGCAGAGTAAGTTAAATAATTACATGCATAACAACAATTCATTATCTGCAATTGCAGTATTACTGCAAAGTGTTTCATTGAAAAAATATAGTTTCAATATCTTAACTATAATGGACTTACCATCTATTTCTTTTTCAAGTTTTGTATGTCACTATACCAAAGTACCCATTAAATTTGGGAAAGTTAAACTTTCACTCCTGAAACATTGCATGGAAGTGCTGAGTAGAACATTACCTTAAACTGGCAACCATGTCATACAAAGAAAAAAAAGGAAGTATATGGAAGTTCTTCCTTCCACACATATTGCAGTTTTGTAAAAATTCTAATGAAAGCTCACTACAATATTTATCCCAAGTCACAGAGTTAGTAAAGTCATAATTAGTTTCTTAATTCTATCTGTTTTTACATTTTCCACCAAGTCCTCATTCAAAATCAGTGACTGGAATAAGTCAATACTGACTGAAAACTTCTGAAACTGGGTATGCAGTCAACTATACATAACAAAGGGTTTTATACAACAATGCTTTCACGATCTCACCTTTCTGGATTCTCCAAAGCCTTAGAAAAATATGCAAGCTCTTTTTTTAGAAGGAAGCCTGAGGCACGCTGGTCAAATCCTTCACCAACCATGGAAGAGTGAGCACGGTGAGCAGTACCAAATGCATCATTGACATATACATCTCCAAGCTTACGTAACGATGCACGGAACTTGGTAACATTTGCAGGATCAGCTTTCACCTATATCAGGATAAAAACAAGAAATCTAAGTTTAACATTAAGTCTGTGTGTATGATTTTCAAGATTATAGCTATACTTTTTTTTTTTTTTTTTGCTTTGTCGCTGTCTCCCGCGTTTGCGAGTTAGCGCAAGGAAACAGACGAAAGAAATGGCCCAACCCACCCCCATACACATGTATATACATACACGTCCACACAGGCAAATATACATACCTACACAGCTTTCCATGTTTACCCCAGACGCTTCACATGCCCTGATTCAATCCACTGACAGCACATCAACCCCGGTATACCACATCGATCCAATTCACTCTATTCCTTGCCCTCCTTTCACCCTCCTGCATGTTCAGGCCCCGATCACACAAAATCTTTTTCACTCCATCTTTCCACCTCCAATTTGGTCTCCCACTTCTCCTCGTTCCCTCCACCTCCGACACATATATCCTCTTTGTCAATCTTTCCTCACTCATTCTCTCCATGTGCCCAAACCATTTCAAAACACCCTCTTCTGCTCTCCCAACCACGCTCTTTTTATTTCCACACATCTCTCTTACCCTTACGTTACTTACTCGATCAAACCACCTCACACCACACATTGTCCTCAAACATCTCATTTCCAGCACATCCACCCTCCTGCGCACAACTCTATCCATAGCCCACGCCTCGCAACCATACAAAATTGTTGGAACCACTATTCCTTCAAACATACCCATTTTTGCTTTCCGAGATAATGTTCTCAACTTCCACACATTCTTCAAGGCTCCCAGGATTTTCGCCCCCTCCCCCACCCTATGATCCACTTCCGCTTCCATGGTTCCATCCGCTGCCAGATCCACTCCCAGATATCTAAAACACTTTACTTCCTCCAGTTTTTCTCCATTCAAACTTACCTCCAAACTGACTTGACCCTCACCCCTACTGTACCTAATAACCTTGCTCTTATTCACATTTACTCTTGGGAAGTGAGTCAGTTGTTGTTCACTGATGATACAGCGCTGGTGGCTGATTCATGTGAGAAACTGCAGAAGCTGGTGACTGAGTTTGGTAAAGTGTGTGGAAGAAGAAAGTTAAGAGTAAATGTGAATAAGAGCAAGGTTATTAGGTACAGTAGGGTTGAGGGTCAAGTCAATTGGGAGGTGAGTTTGAATGGAGAAAAACTGGAGGAAGTGAAGTGTTTTAAATATCTGGGAGTGGATCTGGCAGCGGATGGAACCATGGAAGCGGAAGTGGATCATAGGGTGGGGGAGGGGGCGAAAATCCTGGGAGCCTTGAAGAATGTGTGGAAGTTGAGAACATTATCTCGGAAAGGAAAAATGGGTATGTTTGAAGGAATAGTGGTTCCAACAATTTTGTATGGTTGCGAGGCGTGGGCTATGGATAGAGTTGTGCGCAGGAGGGTGGATGTGCTGGAAATGAGATGTTTGAGGACAATGTGTGGTGTGAGGTGGTTTGATCGAGTGAGTAACGTAAGGGTAAGAGAGATGTGTGGAAATAAAAAGAGCGTGGTTGAGAGAGCAGAAGAGGGTGTTCTGAAGTGGTTTGGGCACATGGAGAGAATGAGTGAGGAAAGATTGACCAAGAGGATATATGTGTCAGAGGTGGAGGGAACGAGGAGAAGAGGGAGACCAAATTGGAGGTGGAAAGATGGAGTGAAAAAGATTTTGTGTGATCGGGGCCTGAACATGCAGGAGGGTGAAAGGAGGGCAAGGAATAGAGTGAATTGGAGCGATGTGGTATACCGGGGTTGACGTGCTGTCAGTGGATTGAATCAAGGCATGTGAAGCGTCTGGGGTAAACCATGGAAAGCTGTGTAGGTATGTATATTTGCGTGTGTGGACGTATGTACATACATGTGTATGGGGGGGGGGGGTTGGGCCATTTCTTTCGTCTGTTTCCTTGCGCTACCTTGCAAACGCGGGAGACAGCGACAAAGTATAATAAAAAAAAATAAATATCTTAACTTTCTTCTTTCACACACTTTACCAAACTCAGTCACCAGCTTCTGCAGTTTCTCACATGAATCAGCCACCAGCGCTGTATCATCAGCGAACAACAACTGACTCACTTCCCAAGCTCTCTCATCCACAACAGACTTCATACTTGCCCCTCTTTCCAAAACTCTTGCATTCACCTCCCTAACAACCCCATCCATAAACGGAATAGTAAAAAGTAAATAGTAAATAGTAAAAAGAAAACAACCTGACACCTCATCTCTCCCATTTGCTTTACATAACAGAATGATCTTCAAAAATGGCACAATTTTGATATGTCCCATGGAATTCTTGTATATTCATTCACCTGCTGTTTCCTCCATAGTCAAGTTTTTAATCATCAAAGGTCTCTCTAATTCACCCTACCTATTTCCAAGCATGAATTATAAATCTTACTCTTCTTTCCACACTCTCGGTTCAAGTTCTTTCCTTCCTTCAAGATAATTTAAGCATTCACATGGTCACATGGAGAGAATGAGTGAGGAAAAATTGACCAAGAGGATATATGTGTCAGAGGTGGAGGGAACGAGGAGAAGTGGGAGACCAAATTGGAGGTGGAAAGATGGAGTGAAAAAGATTTTGAGTGATCGGGGCCTGAACATGCAGGAGGGTGAAAGGCGTGCAAGGAAGAGAGTGAATTGGAACGATGTGGTATACCGGGGTCGACGTGCTGTCAATGGATTGAACCAGGGCATGTGAAGCGTCTGGGGTAAACCATGGAAAGTTCTGTGGGGCCTGGATGTGGAAAGGGAGCTGTGGTTTGGGTGCATACATGACAGCTAGAGTCTGAGTGTGAATGAATGGGGCCTTTGTTTTCGTTTCTTAGCGCTACCTCGCACTCATGAGGGGGGAGGGGGTTGTTATTCCATGTGTGGCAGGGTGGCGATGGGAATGAATAAAGGCAGACAGTATGAATAATGTACATGTGTATATATGTATATGTCTGTGTGTGTATATATATGTATACATTGAGATGTATAGGTATGTATATTTGCGTGTGTGGACGTGTATGTATATACATGTGTATGTGGGTGGGTTGGGCCATTCTTTCGTCTGTTTCCTTGCGCTACCTCGCTAACGCGGGATACAGCGACAAAGCAAAATAAATAAATAAATATTTACTTTTACAGTGCCTTTGAATTCTCTCCAGCTAATCAATTCTAGCTTGCTTAGTTGGTGGCCATACAATACAGTATTCCATTTTGCCTCTCATACATAACCCAATATTTTCATCATGAGCTCTTTCTCTCTTGCAATGAAAGTTCTCCAATTCAATACAATTCATGGTAATTTCTGGATCTAAAATAATTTTGCTCTGTCTTTTTCCCTGTTCAAACCTTGCAAGGTGTCACTGTTACTGTCAATGTTACTCTTTCCCTGACACAATTATGTATACATAATTTTCTCTTCTGAATTTCATTAAGTTCTCAAAAAATCATTCACAAACCACATTCAAATCATTTTGTTTTTCCCCTCTCTTCCATGACCCTATTATTTTAGTGACTTTGGTGTTATCTACAAACAATCTTATTATACTCTATTTTCTGCCCATGTCTTAAACCATTATCATAAACTGTGCAGATGATACTTGGGGTAACTTTTTTGAGGGACAGTCCCTTCTACTTTGATAAGATTTTGAGAAATTTGAGATGTAGTAGATCCAAATGATCATTCCAAGCTTTTTAGCATAAAATAGATTTCTAGAAACTTAAAACTACATATCTATTTTATCTATAAATCATACTTGATCATTTCCCTACTCAGCGAAGTAGCACCAGGAAAGAGACGATGAAAGACCCATCCATTCATATACACAAATATATGCATACATGTACATATACATAGTAACATATATGCATATACATACAAAAACATACACATAAACAGACATATACATATATACACATGTACATATTCATACTTGCTTACCTTCATCCACTCCTGGCACCACCCTGCCCCACAGGAAATAGCATCGCCACCCCCTGCAACTGTGAGGAAGCGAAACAGACTAAAATAAAAGGCCACATTCATTCACACAGCCTCTAACTGTCATGTGTAATGCACAGAAACCACAGCTCCCTACCCACATCCAGGCCCCACAGACCTTTCATTGTTTATCTGATGTTTCACATACCCTTGTTCTGTCCATTGACAGCACGTCGTTCCCGGTATACCGAACCATTCCAATTCTATTCCTGACACACCTCTCACCCTCCTGCATGTCAGGCCCAGATTGCTCAAATTTTTTTTCACTTCGTCCCTCCACCTCCTTGTTTCTCCTTGCTCTCTCCACCTCTCACACATATATCCTCTTTATCAACCTTTCCTCAATCATTCTCTCCATCTGTCCAAACCATTTCAACACACCTTCTTCAACTCTCTCAACTCTTCTTATTACCACACATTTCTCTTTCAATACATACTCGATCAAACCCCCTCACACCACATACTGTCCTCGCAACCAAATAATATTGTTGGAACTACTATTCCTTCAAACATACTAATTTTTCCTGTCCGAGATAATGCTCTATCTTTCCATGCATCCTTCATTGCTCCCAGAGCCTTTGCCCCCTTCTCCCCCCTCCCCAAGAGTCACTTCCATGGTTCCATTCACTGTTAAGTCCACTTCCAGATATCTAAAACAATTCACTTCCCATTTTCTCCATTCAAACTCACATCACAACTAACTTGTCCCTCAACCCTACTGAACCTAATAACCTTGCTCTTATTCACATCTACTCTCAAGTTTCTGCTTTCACACACTTTTCCAAACTCAAACACCAACTTCTGCAGTTTCTCACTCGAATCAGCCACTAGTGCTGTATCATCAGTGAACAACAACTGACTCACTTCCCAGGCCCTTTCATCCCCAACAGACTGCATACTCGCCCCTTTCTCCAAACTCTTGCATTTACCTCCCTAACCATCCCATCCAAAAATAAATTAAACAACCATGAAGACATCACACATCCTTGCCACAGACTGACCTTCATCAGCAACCAATCACTCTTCTCTCTTTCTACTCGTACACATGCCTTACACCCTTGATAAAAACTCACTGCTTTTAGCAGTTTACATCCCACACCATATACTCTAAAGACCTTCCACAAAGCATCTCTATCAACCCTACTATATTGCCTCTCGAGATCCATATATGCTGCATACAAATGCATCTGTTTTTCTAAGTATTTCTTACAAACATTCTTCAAAGGAAGTACCTGATCCATACAACCTCTACAACTACTTCTGAAACCACAATGCTCCTCCCCAATCTGATGCTCTGCACATGCCTTCACCATCTCCATCAATATTTTCCCATACAATTTTCCACGTATACTCAACAAACTCATGATTCTGTTGTTTGAACACTCACCTTCATCCCCTTTGCCTTTGTACAATGGCAATATACATACATTCCATCAATCCTCAGGCACTTCACCATGATCTATACATATACTGAATTTCCTTACCAACTAATCAACAACACAGTCACTCCCTTCTTAATAAATTCAACTGCAATACCATCCAAACCTACTGCCTTGCCAGATTTCATCTTTGGCAAGGCTTCCACCACCTCCTCTCTCTCCACCAAACCACTTCCTCTGACTCTCTCACCACCGTAACCATTCCAACCAAAACACCCAACATCTGCTACTCTATGATCAAACACATTCAACAAACTTTCAAAATACTCACTTCATCTCCTCACTTCATCACTACCTGTTATCACTATCCCCTGTGTCCCCTTCACCGATGTTCCTATTAGTTCTCTTGTCTTACACACGTTATTCACCGCCTTCCCAAACATCTTTTTATCCTCCCTAAAGTTTAATGATATTCTCTCACACCAACTCTCATTTGCCCTCTTTTTCAACCCTTGCAGCTTCCCTCTTGACCTCCTGCCACTTTCTCTTATACCTTTTCCAGTCATTTACACTCCTTCCTTGTAAGTATCATCCAAATGTCTTTCTTTTCTCTTTCACTAACAAGATTACTTCCTCATATCACCACTCACTACCCTTTCTAATCTGCTCATCTCCCATTTTTCTCATGCCACATACATCTCTTGCACATGCCATCACTGCTTCCCTAAATAGTAGCAAGGTATAGGGAACTTATTAACAAGTTCAAGGAAAGTTGTAGGAAGCTTATAATTTTGGGATAGCTGCCAAAGTATGACTTCAATTCCTTTACCCTCAGTTGAATGCTGGGGATAAACAGAAGAGTTAAAGCTCTCTGTAGGGAGGAGGAGTGTGTTTAGTATAGACCTGTGGGACTATCTTAGTAAGCTCTCTCTAGGGTGGAGGAGAGTGTGTTTAGTATAGACCTGTGGAACTATCTTAGTCATGCAAGGGATGGTCTTCACTTAAATGTAATAGGGAAAGCCCACCTTGGCAGAGTACTAGCTTACAAAGGAGCTAGGAGAGTGGAGGAGGGGAAATGAGTAGCTGTGGGGGAAGGTCGGTGCGGGGGGAATCTGAGTGTGAATGGGATTTGAGGAACAAGGTAGAGGATGAGACCTTGGCAGTAGGGATCCTTGGCTAGTAGCAGTAACCTCACAGACAGAGGGATTAGCAAAAAAAAGGTCAAGTAGGGTTAGTTTGGGACAACTCTGGTAGTATAAATAGTGGGTTGGAACATGTAAAGATCAACTCTCAGGTAACTTTTAGGAATGATTCTGGTAGGGTCCAGTGCGGAGAGGGTCAAAGTAAGGTGGCAAACCCCAAACAGGTGGAGAACTCTCTCTCTCCTACTGCTACACCCGCAGACATTACCAGTGACAATACAAACATGCATACCGACCGTAAAAAGAAGGCATATTCAGTTCAGATATCAATTCAGAAGGAAATAAGTTTAATACACACAAATGCCCGGAGCATCATTGTAAAATGCAGTTAACTATATCGCATGCAGTTACTCAAAAAACGAACATTATTGCTTGTACAGGGTAGGTGGTGGAGTTTTGATCTACATTGATAACAATCTAAGTGCTATTAAGATAAGCAAAGTAGACACTAACACACTTAGGACTCTCTTTATATTGACGTTACCGACAAGTTCAAAAGTAAACTACGTCTCAGCATTATTTGCAGACCTCCTAAGCAAAAAGATGATGATGATAGGATATTATACAGTGAAATAAAAACTATAATAAACAGTAAAGAGGTTATAACAGTAGCTGACTTCAACAGTCCAAACATAAACTGGAACACATTAACAGGTGACTGAGAGAGAACAAGACTAATGGAACAGATTGAAGACTTTTCTGGAAGTTTCTTATAAAACCAACTAGAGGTGAAAACATTCTTGATCTTGTCATCACCAGTGACACAAACTTAATCAACTCTTGCAAAGTAGGCGAGAGTTAGTCAAACACTGATCGCAGTTTGATTAGATTAGAGGTAAATTTAGATTATGAAATGAATCACAAAAAACTCTTGATCCCACATTACAAGCAAGCAAATTTTAAAAACATTACACAAGAAATTCCCAGCACCAACTGGACAAAACTTCTTGACATTTACAGAGAAGAGGAAATGTGGAATAATTAAATACTAAAAACACACAGGAGATTGAAAATAAACATACTTCTTGAATTACAGAGAGAACTTGCAATATTTCAAAACCATCATGGATGAATAGGAGAATAGAAAAACTAATTGGCGAAAAGAAGAAAACATATAAGAAATTCAAGTCAATGGAAAGCGATGAAAATTGCAAGGAATTAATGAAAAAAAGAGAGTGTATGAAGGTCATAAGGCAGAGTAAGCACAACGAAGAAAAAAAGATTATCCTTCAAAATCAAGAATAATCTTAAGGAATTCTTCAAATATGTAAGACACAGGAAGACAGTAAAAAAAGGAACTGGATCACTGCAAAATGAACATGACACACTAACTACTGACGACAAGGAAATGGCTACCATACTAAATCATTCTTTCAACTCCATATTCACAATTGAAGATACATTTCGAATACCACAACCAATGAAAATATTTCAAGGATTTGAAGAAGAGGAGTTGAAGGTTAGAGAAATAAAAAGCTCTGAAGTACTTAAACACCAGGACCAATTAAATCCTACAAATCCAACAGCCCAGATAACTTAACTCCAATATTATCAAAGGAGGTCAGGAGACAGCTGATATGCCCCGCAACAAAAATATTCAACAAATCTCTTTCGGATGGTCATGTGCCAACTGACTGAAAACTAGCAAATGTTACTCCTATACATAAAAAAAGAGACAAAAAGTGTGCTTTACGTAAGTGTTAGGTAAAATAATAAAAAAATAATACAATAAAATTGTCACGTTTCTAGAACTCAAAATTATATCAGGAAACCAACACAGTTTCTGCTATACAAGGTCCTATCTGATGAATTTGTAGGAATTTTTTAAAGTTATGAGAACTGGGATAAAAATTTGCCGTCTGATGTAATATATTTAGATTTCCAAAAGGCTTTCGATAAAGTACCTCACAAGAGACTTGCCACTTTCTTATATACATCTCCCCATCATTTTCACTTCTTCCATGTAAGTATTGTCCAAATGCCTCTCTCTTCTCTTTCACTAACAACTTTACATCTTCATTCCACCACTCACTACCCTTTCTAATCTTCCCATCTACCATCTTTTGCACATGCCATCACTGCTTCCCTAAATAAATCTCATTCCTCACCCACTCCCCTCACACCATTTACTCTCAACTTTTGTCATTCTACACTCAATCTCTCCTCGTACTTCCTCACAGAAGTCTCCTTTTCAAGGTCACTTATTCTCACCACTCTCTTCTCCCCAATATTTTCTCTTCTTTTATGTAAGCCTCTACAAATATTTGCATTTGTCTCCACAAGATAGTGATCAAACATCCCTTTAGCTGCCCCTCTCAGTACATTAACATCCAAAAGTCTCTCTTTTACATGCCTATCAATTAACATGTAATCTAATAATGGACTTTAACCATCTCTCTTACATAAGTATACTTATGTATGTCTCTCTTTTTAAACCAGGTATTGCCAGTCACAAGTCTTTTTTCAACATACAAATCCACAAGCTCTCCACTGTTTCCATTCACAACAGTGAATACCCTATGTACACTAATTATACCCTTAAATGCCACATTACTTGCATTTGCATTTAAATTACCCATCACTAATACCTGGTCTCTGCACCAAAGCTTTGAGGAATGTATGTGAGAAATACATAGAAATACTTACAGAAGGCATAGAGATGCTTTGTGGAAAGTTTTAAGAGTATATGGTGTGGGAGATAAGATGCTAGATGCAGTGAAAAGTTTTTATCAAGGATGTAAGGCATGTGTACGAGTAGGAAGAGAGGAAAGTGATTGGTTCCAAGTGAATATCAGTTTGCAGCAGAGGTGCGTGATGTCTCCATGGTTGTTTAATTTGTTTATGGATGGGGTGGTTAGGAAGGTGAATGCAAGAATTTTGCAGAAAAGGGGCAAGTATGCAGTCTCTTCGTATATCAACTGACATATTTCTCTCTTGTGTCTCCCCTGATGATGTGATTATCACACGAAAGTGCACTTGGGAACTTATCGTGTTTCATTTTCCCCATGGACTCATAGGAATATCTTGATCACGTGCAATATATATATATATTTTTTTTTTATTTATTTTTTTATTTTGCTTTGTCGCTGTCTCCCGCTTTAGCAAGGTAGCGCAATGAAACAGACGAAAGAAATGGCCCAACCCACCCACATGCACATGTATATACATACACATCCACACACGCAAATATACATACCTATACATCTCAACGTATACATATATATACACACACAGACATATACAAATATACACATGTACATAATTCATACTGTCTGCCTTTATCCATTCCCATTGCCGCCCCGCCACACATGAAAAAACAACCCCCTCCCCCCTCGTGTGCGCGAGGTAGCGCTAGGAAAAGACCACAAAGGCCACATTCGTTCACACTCAGTCTCTAGCTGTCATGTAATAATGCACTGAAACCACAGCTCCCTTTCCACATCCAGGCCCCACAGAACTTTCCATGGTTTACCCCAGATGCTTTACATGCCCTGGTTCAATCCATTGACAGCACGTCAACCCAAGTATACCAAATCGTTCTAATTCACTCTATTCCTTGCACTCCTTTCACCCTCCTGCATGTTCAGGCCCTGATCACTCAATATCTTTTTCACTCCATCTTTCCACCTCCAATTGGGTCTCCCACTTCTCCTCGTTCCCTCCACCTCCGACACATATATCCTCTTGGTCAATCTTTCCTCACTCATTCTCTCTATGTGACCAAACCATTTCAAAACACCCTCTTCTGCTCTCTCAACCACACTCTTTTTATTACCACACATCTCTCTTACCCTAATATTACTTACTCGATCAAACCATCTCACACCACACATTGTCCTCAAACATCTCATTTTCAGCACATCAACCCTCCTCCGCACAACTCTATCCATAGCCCACGCCTCGCACCCATATAACATTGTTGGAACCACTATTCCTTCAAACATACACATTTTAGCTTTCCGGGATAATGTTCTCGACTTCCACACATTCTTCAACGCTCCCAGAACTTTCGCCCCCTCCCCCCACCCTGTGACTCACTTATGCTTCCATGGTTCCATCCACTGCTAAGTCCACTCCCAGACATCTAAAAACACTTCACTTCCTCCAGTTTTTCTCCACTCAAACTTACCTCCCAATTAACTTGTCCCTCAGCCCTACTGAACCTAATAACCTTGCTCTTATTCACATTTACTCTCAACTTTCTTCTTTCACATACTTTACCAAACTCAGTCACCAGCTTCTGCAGTTTCTCACCCAAATCAGCCACCGGCGCTGTATCATAAGCGAACAAAAACTGACTCCCTTCCCAAGCTCTCTCATCCACAGCAGACTGCATACTTGCCCCTCTTTCCAAAACTCTTGCATTCACCTCCCTAACAACTCCATCCACAAATAAACAACCACAGAGACATCACGCACTCCTGCCACAAACCAACATTCACTGAGAACCAATCACTTTCCTCTCTCCCTACATGTACACATGCCTTACATCCTTGATAAAAACTTTTCACTGCTTCTAATACATATATATATATATATATATATTTTTTTTTGCTTTGTCGTTGTCTCCCGCGTTTGCGAGGTAGCGCAAGGAAACAGATGAAAGAAATGGCCCAACATACACATGTATATACATACACGTCCACACATGCAAATATATACACACATATATACACACACAGACACATACATATATACACATGAAGACAATTCACACTGTCTGCCTTTATTCATTCCCATCACCTCACGTGTCATAGAAGGCGACTAGAGGGGACAGGAGCGGGGGGCCAGAAATCCTCCCCTCCTTGTATTTTAACTTTCTAAAATGGGAAACAGAAGAAGGAGTCACACGGGGAGTGCTGATCCTCCTCGTAGGCTCAGATTGGGGAGTCTAAATGTGTGTGGATGTAACCAAGATGTGAAAAAGGAGAGATAGGTAGTATGTTTGAGGAAAGGAACCTGGATGTTTTGGCTCTGAGTGAAACGAAGCTCAAGGGTAAAGGGGAAGAGTGGTTTGGGAATGTCTTGGGAGTAAAGTCAGGGGTTAGTGAGAGGACAAGAGCAAGGGAAGGAGTAGCACTACTCCTGAAACAGGAGTTGCAGGAGTATGTGATAGAATGTAAGAAAGTAAATTCTAGATTAATATGGGTAAAGCTGAAAGTTGATGGAGAGAGATGGGTGATTATTGGTGCATATGCACCTGGGCATGAGAAGAAAGATCATGAGAGGCAAGTGTTTTGGGAGCAGCTGAATGAGTGTGTTAGTGGTTTTGATGCACAAGACCGGGTTATAGTGATGGGTGATTTGAATGCAAAGGTGAGTAATGTGGCAGTTGAGGGAATAATTGGTATACATGGGGTGTTCAGTGTTGTAAATGGAAATGGTGAAGAGCTTGTAGATTTATGTGCTGAAAAAGGACTGGTGATTGGGAATACCTGGTTTAAAAAGAGAGATATACATAAGTATACGTATGTAAGTAGGAGAGATGGCCAGAGAGCATTACTGGATTACGTGTTAATTGACAGGCGTGCGAAAGAGAGACTTTTGCATGTTAATGTGCTGAGAGGTGAAACTGGAGGGATGTCTGATCATTATCATGTGGAGGTGAAGGTGAAGATTTGTATGAGTTTTCAGAAAAGAAGAGAGAATGTTGGGGTGAAGAGGGTGGTGAGAGTAATGGACCTTAGGAAGGAGACTTGTGTGAGGAAGTACCAGGAGAGACTGAATACAGAATAGAAAAAGGTGAGAACAAAGGAGGTAAGGGGAGTGGGGGAGGAATGGGATGTATTTAGGGAAGCAGTGATGGCTTGCGCAAAAGATGCTTGTGGCATGAGAAGCGTGGGAGGTGGGTTGATTAGAAAGGGCAGTGAGTGGTGGGATGAAGAAGTAAGATTATTAGTGAAAGAGAAGATAGAGGCATTTGGACAATTTTTGCACGGAAAAAATGCAAATGAGTGGGAGATGTATAAAAGAAAGAGACAGGAGGTCAAGAGAAAGGTGCAAGAGGTGAAAAAGAGGGCAAATGAGAGTTGGGAGAGAATAAACAGAGAGAATAAGATGATGTTCTGGAAGGAGGTAAATAAAGTGTGTAAGACAAGAGAGCAAATGGGAACTTCAGTGAAGGGGGCTAATAGGGAGGAGATAACAAGTAGTGGTGATGTGAGAAGGAGATGGAGTGAGTATTTTGAAGGTTTGTTGAATGTGTTTGATGATAGAGTGGCAGATATAGGGTGTTTTGGTTGAGGTGGTGTGCAAAGTGAGAGGGTTAGGGAAAATGATTTGGTAAACAGAGAAGAGGTAGTAAAAGCTTTGCGGAAGATGAAAGCCGGCAAGGCAGCAGGTTTGGATGGTATTGCAGTGGAATTTATTAAAAAAGGGGGTGACTGTATTATTGACTGGTTGGTAAGGTTATTTAATGTATGTATGACTCATGGTGAGGTGCCTGAGGATTGGCGGAATGCGTGCATAGTGCCATTGTACAAAGGCAAAGGGGATAAGAGTGAGTGCTCAAATTACAGAGGTATAAGTCTGTTGAGTATTCCTGATAAATTATATGGGAGGGTATTGATTGAGAGGGTGAAGGCATGTACAGAGCATCAGATTGGGGAAGAGCAGTGTGGTTTCAGAAGTGGTAGAGGATGTGTGGATCAGGTGTTTGCTTTGAAGAATGTATGTGAGAAATACTTAGAAAAGCAAATGGATTTGTATGTAGCATTTATGGATCTGGAGAAGGCATATGATAGAGTTGATAGAGATGCTCTGTGGAAGGTATTAAGAATATATGGTGTGGGAGGCAAGTTGTTAGAAGCAGTGAAAAGTTTTTATCGAGGATGTAAGGCATGTGCACGTGTAGGAAGAGAGGAAAGTGATTGGTTCTCAGTGAATGTAGGTTTGCGGAAGGGGTGTGTGATGTCTCCATGGTTGTTTAATTTGTTTTTGGATGGGGTTGTTAGGGAGGTGAATGCAAGAGTTTTGGAAAGAGGGGCAAGTATGAAGTCTGTTGGGGATGAGAGAGCTTGGGAAGTGAGTCAGTTGTTGTTCGCTGATGATACAGCGCTGGTGGCTGATTCATGTGAGAAACTGCAGAAGCTGGTGACTGAGTTTGGTAAAGTGTGTGAAAGAAGAAAGTTAAGAGTAAATGTGAATAAGAGCAAGGTAATTAGGTACAGCAGGGTTGAGGGTCAAGTCAACTGGGAGGTAAGTTTGAATGGAGAAAAACTGGAGGAAGTGAAGTGTTTTAGATATCTGGGAGTGGATCTGGCAGCGGATGGAACCATGGAAGCAGAAGTGGATCATAGGGTGGGGGAGGGGGCGAAAATCCTGGGAGCGTTGAAGAATGTGTGGAAGTCGAGAACATTATCTCGGAAAGCAAAAATGGGTATGTTTGAAGGAATAGTGCTTCCAACAATGTTGTATGGTTGCGAGGCGTGGGCTATGGATAGAGTTGTGCGTAGGAGGATGGATGTGCTGGAAATGAGATGTTTGAGGACAATGTGTGGTGTGAGGTGGTTTGATCGAGTAAGTAACGTAAGGGTAAGAGAGATGTGTGGAAATAAAAAGAGCGTGGTTGAGAGAGCAGAAGAGGGTGTTTTGAAATGGTTTGGGCACATGGAGAGAATGAGTGAGGAAAGATTGACCAAGAGGATATATGTGTCGGAGGTGGAGGGAACAAGGAGAAGTGGGAGACCAAATTCGTGGTGGAAAGATGGAGTGAAAAAGATTTTGTGTGATCGGGGCCTGAACATGCAGGAGGGTGAAAGGAGGGTAAGGAATAGAGTGAATTGGATCGATGTGGTATACCGGGGTTGACGTGCTGTCAGTGGATTGAATCAGGGCATGTGAAGCATCTGGGGTAAACCATGGAAAGCTGTGTAGGTATGTATATTTGCGTGTGTGGACGTGTATGTATATACATGTGTATGGGGGTGAGTTGGGCCATTTCTTTCGTCTGTTTCCTTGCACTACCTCGCAAATGCGGGAGACCGGCAAAAAAAAAAAAAAAAAAAAAAATATATATATATATATATATATATATATATATATATTATTATTTTTTTCTTATTTTGCTTTGTCGCTGTCTCCTGTGTTAGTGAGGTAGCGCAAGGAAACAGAAGAAAGAATGGCCCAACTCACCCACATACACATGTATATACATACACGTTCACACACGCAAATATACATACCTATACATCTCAATGTACACATATATATATACACACACAGACATATACATATATACACATGTACATAATTCATACTGTCTGCCTTTATTTATTCCCATCGCCACCTCGCCACACATGGAATAACAACACCCTCCCCCCTCGTCTGTGCGAGGTAGCGCTAGGAAAAGACAACAAAGGCCACATTCGTTCACGCTCAGTCTCTAGCTGTCATGTAATAATGCACCGAAACCGCAGCTCCCTTTCCACATCCAGGCCCCACAGAACTTTCCATGGTTTACCCCAGACGCTTCACATGCCCTGGTTCAATCCATTGACAGCACGTCGACGCCGGTATACCACATCGTTCCAATTCACTCTATTCCTTGCACGCCTTTCACCCTCATGCATGTTTAGGCCCCGATCACTCAAAATCTTTTTCACTCCATCTTTCCACCTCCAATTTGGTCTCCCACTTCTCCTCGTTCCCTCCACCTCCGACACATATATCCTCTTGGTCAATCTTTCTTCACTCATTCTCTCCACGTGACCAAACCATTTCAAAACACCCTCTTCTGCTCTCTCAACTACACTTTTTATTTATAATAATAATAATAATAATAATAATAATTTTTTTTTTTTTTTTTTTTTTTTTATACTTTGTCGCTGTCTCCCGCGTTTGCGAGGTAGCGCAAGGAAACAGACGAAAGAAATGGCCCAACCCCCCCCCCCCCATACACATGTACATACACACGTCCACACACGCAAATATACATACCTACACAGCTTTCCATGGTTTACCCCAGACGCTTCACATGCCTTGCTTCAATCCACTGACAGCACGTCAACCCCTGTATACCACATGACTCCAATTCACTCTATTTCTTGCCCTCCTTTCACCCTCCTGCATGTTCAGGCCCCGATCACACAAAATCTTTTTCACTCCATCTTTCCACCTCCAATTTGGTCTCCCTCTTCTCCTCGTTCCCTCCACCTCCGACACATATATCCTCTTGGTCAATCTCTCCTCACTCATTCTCTCCATGTGCCCAAACCATTTCAAAACACCCTCTTCTGCTCTCTCAACCACGCTCTTTTTATTTCCACACATCTCTCTTACCCTTACGTTACTTACTCGATCAAACCACCTCACACCACACATTGTCCTCAAACATCTCATTTCCAGCACATCCATCCTCCTGCGCACATCTCTATCCATAGCCCACGCCTCGCAACCATACAACATTGTTGGAACCACTATTCCCTCAAACATACCCATTTTTGCTTTCCGAGATAATGTTCTCGACTTCCACACATTTTTCAAGGCTCCCAGAATTTTCGCCCCCTCCCCCACCCTATGATCCACTTCCGCTTCCATGGTTCCATCCGCTGACAGATCCACTCCCAGATATCTAAAACACTTCACTTCCTCCAGTTTTTCTCCATTCAAACTCACCTCCCAATTGACTTGACCCTCACCCCTACTGTACCTAATAACCTTGCTCTTATTCACATTTACTCTCAACTTTCTTCTTCCATACACTTTACCAAACTCAGTCACCAGCTTCTGCAGTTTCTCACATGAATCAGCCACCAGCGCTGTATCATCAGCGAACAACAACTGACTCACTTCCCAAGCTCTCTCATCCCCAACAGACTTCATACTTGCCCCTCTTTCCAGGACTCTTGCATTTACCTCCCTTACAACCCCATCCATAAACAAATTAAACAACCATGGAGACATCACACACCCCTGCCGCAAACCTACATTCACTGAGAACCAATCACTTTCCTCTCTTCCTACACGTACACATGCCTTACATCCTCGATAAAAACTTTTCACTGCTTCTAACAACTTGCCTCCCACACCATATATTCTTAATACCTTCCACAGAGCATCTCTGTCAACTCTATCATATGCCTTCTCCAGATCCATAAATGCTACATACAAATCCATTTGCTTTTCTAAGTATTTCTCTCATACATTCTTCAAAGCAAACACCTGATCCACACATCCTCTACCACTTCTGAAACCACACTGCTCTTCCCCAATCTGATGCTCTGTACATGCCTTCACCCTCTCAATCAATACCCTCCCATATAATTTACCAGGAATACTCAACAAACTTATACCTCTGTAATTTGAGCACTCACTCTTATCCCCTTTGCCTTTGTACAATGGCACTATGCACGCATTCCGCCAATCCTCAGGCACCTCACCATGAGTCATACATACATTAAATAACCTTACCAACCAGTCAACAATACAGTCACCCCCTTTCTTAATAAATTCCACTGCAATACCATCCAAACCTGCTGCCTTGCCGGCTTTCATCTTCCGCAAAGCTTTTACTACCTCTTCTCTGTTTACCAAATCATTTTCCCTAACCCTCTCACTTTGCACACCACCTCGACCAAAACACCCTATATCTGCCACTCTGTCATCAGACACATTCAACAAACCTTCAAAATACTCATTCCATCTCCTTCTCACATCACCGCTACTTGTTATCACCTCCCCATTTACGCCCTTCACTGAAGTTCCCATTTGCTCCCTTGTCTTACGCACCCTATTTACCTCCTTCCAGAACATCTTTTTATTCTCCCTAAAATTTACTGATAGTCTCTCACCCCAACTCTCATTTGCCCTTTTTTTCACCTCTTGCACCTTTCTCTTGACCTCCTGTCTCTTTCTTTTATACTTCTCCCACTCAATTGCATTTTTTCCCTGCAAAAATCGTCCAAATGCCTCTCTCTTCTCTTTCACTAATACTCTTACTTCTTCATCCCACCACTCACTACCCTTTCTAAACAGCCCACCTCCCACTCTTCTCATGCCACAAGCATCTTTTGCGCAATCCATCACTGATGGATAATAATAATAATAATAATAATATATATATATATTAATACTAATATAGATATATATACATATATATTATTTTATTTTATTATACTTTGTCGCTGTCTCCCGCGTTTGCGAGGTAGTGCAAGGAAACAGACGAAAGAAATGGCCCAACCACCCCCCATACACATGAATATACATACGTCCACACACGCAAATATACATACCTACACAGCTTTCCATGGTTTACCCCAGACGCTTCACATGCCTTGATTCAATCCACTGACAGCACGTCAACCCCGGTATACCACATCGCTCCAATTCACTCTATTCCTTGCCCTCCTTTCACCCTCCTGCATGTTCAGGCCCCGATCACTCAAAATCTTTTTCACTCCATATTTCCACCTCCAATTTGGTCTCCCACTTCTCCTCGTTCCCTCCACCTATGACACATATATCCTCTTGGTCAATCTTTCCTCACTCATTCTCTCCATGTGCCCAAACCATTTCAAAACACCCTCTTCTGCTCTCTCAACCACACTCTTTTTATTTCCACACATCTCTCTTACCCTTACATTACTTACTCGATCAAACCACCTCACACCACATATTGTCCTCAAACATCTCATTTCCAGCACATCCACCCTCCTGCGTACTACTCTATCCATAGCCCACGCCTCGCAACCATACAACATTGTTGGAACCACTATTCCTTCAAACATACCCATTTTTGCTTTCCAAGATAATGTTCTCGACTTCCAAACATTCTTCAACGCTCCCAGAATTTTCGCCCCCTCCCCCACCCTATGATTCACTTCCACTTCCATGGTTCCATCCGCTGCCAGATCCACTCCCAGATATCTAAAACACTTCACTTCCTCCAGTTTTTCTCCATTCAAACTTACCTCCCAATTGACTTGACCCTCAACCCTACTGCACTTAATAACCTTGCTCTTATTCACATTTACTCTTAACTTTCTTCTTTCACACACTTTACCAAACTCAGTCACCAGCTTCTGCAGTTTCTTACATGAATCAGCCACCAGCGCTGTATCATCAGCGAACAACAACTGACTCACTTCCCAAGCTCTCTCATCCACAACAGACTGCATACTTGCCCTCTTTCCAAAACTCTTGCATTCACCTCCCTAACAACCCCATCCATAAACAAATTAAACAACCATGGATACATCACACACCCCTACCGCAAACCTACATTCACTGAGAACCAATCACTTTCCTCTCTTCCTACACGTGCACATGCCTTACATCCTCGATAAAAACTTTTCACTGCTTCTAACAACTTGCCTCCCACACCATATATTCTTAATACCTTCCACAGAGCATCTCTATCAACTCTATCATATGCCTTCTCCAGATCCATAAATGCTACATACAAATCCATTTGTTTTTCTAAGTATTTTTCACATACATTCTTCAAAGCAAACACCTGATCCACACATCCTCTACCACTTCTGAAACCACACTGCTCTTCCCCAATCTGATGCTCTGTACATGCCTTCACCCTCTCAATCAATACCCTCCCATACAACTTACCAGGAATACTCAACAAACTTATACCTCTGTAATTTGAGCACTCACTCTTATCCCCTTTGCCTTTGTACAATGGCACTATGCACGCATTCCGCCAATCCTCAGGCACCTCACCATGAATCATACATACATTAAATAACCTTACCAACCAGCCAACAATACAGTCACCCCCTTTTTTAATAAATTCCACTGCAATACCATCCAAACCTGCTGCCTTGCCGGCTTTCATCTTCCGTAAAGCTTTTACTACCTCTTCTCTATTTACCAAATCATTTTCCCTAACCCTCTCACTTTGCGCACCACCTCGACCAAAACACCCTATATCTGCCACTCTATTATCAAACACATTCAACAAACCTTCAAAATACTCACTCCATCTCCTTCTCACATCACCACTACTTGTTATCACCTTCCTATTAGCCCCCTTCACTGAAGTTCCCATTTGCTCCCTTGTCTTACGCACTTTATTTACCTCCTTCCAAAACATCTTTTTATTCCCCCTGAAATTTAATGATACTCTCTCACCCCAACTCTCATTTGCCCTCTTTTTCACCTCTTGCACCTTTCTCTTGACCTCCTGCCTCTTTCTTTTATACCTCTCCCACTCAATTGCATTTTTCCCTGCAAAAATCGTCCAAATGCCCCTCTCTTCTCTTTCACTAATAATCTTACTTCTTCATCCTACCACTCACTACCTTTTCTAATCAACCCACCTCACATGCTTCTCATGCCACAAGCATCTTTTGCGCAAGCCATCACTGCTTCCTTAAATGCATCCCATTCCTCCCCCACTCCCCTTACCTCGTTTGTTCTCACCTTTTTCCATTCTGTATTCAGTCTCTCCTGGTACTTCCTCACACAAGTCTCCTTCCCAAGCTCACTTACTCTCACCACTCTCTTCACCCCAACATTCTCTCTTCTTTTCTGAAAACCCATACAAATCTTCACCTTTGCCTCCACAAGATAATGAACAGACATCCCTCCAGTTGCACCTCTCAGCACATTAACATCCAAAAGTCTCTCTTTCGTGCGTCTATCAATTAAAACGTAATCCAATAACGCTCTCTGGCCATCTCTCCTACTTACATACGTATACTTATGTATATCTCGTTTTTTAAACCAGGTATTCCCAATCACCAGTCCTTTTTCAGCACATAAATCTACAAGCTCTTCACCATTTCCATTTACAACACTGAACACTCTATGTATACCAATTATTCCCTCAACTGCCTCATTACTCACCTTTGCATTCAAATCACCCATCACTATAACCCGGTCTCGTGCATCAAAACCACAAACACACTCATTCAGCTACTCCCAAAACACTTGCCTCTCATGATCTTTCTTCTCATGCCCAGGTGCATATATATATATATATATATATATATATATATATATATATATTTTTTTTTTTTTTTATACTTTGTCGCTGTCTCCCGCGTTTGCGAGGTAGCGCAAGGAAACAGACGAAAGAAATGGCCCAACCCCCCCACCATACACATGTATATACATACGTCCACACACGCAAATATACATACCTACACAGCTTTCCATGGTTTACCCCAGATGCTTCACATGCCTTGATTCAATCCACTGACAGCACGTCAACCCCGGTATACCACATCGCTCCAATTCACTCTATTCCTTGCCCTCCTTTCACCCTCCTGCATGTTCAGGCCCCGATGACACAAAATCTTTTTCACTCCATCTTTCCACCTCCAATTTGGTCTCCCTCTTCTCCTCGTTCCCTCCACCTCCGACACATATATCCTCTTGGTCAATCTTTCCTCACTCATTCTCTCCATGTGCCCAAACCATTTCAAAACACCCTCTTCTGCTCTCTCAACCACGCTCTTTTTATTTCCACACATCTCTCTTACCCTTACGTTACTTACTCGATCAAACCACCTCACACCACACATTGTCCTCAAACATCTCACTTCCAGCACATCCATCCTCCTGCGAACAACTCTATCCATAGCCCACGCCTCGCAACCATACAACATTGTTGGAACCACTATTCCTTCATACATACCCATTTTTGCTTTCCGAGATAATGTTCTCGACTTCCACACATTCTTCAAGGCCCCCAGAATTTTCGCCCCCTCCCCCACCCTATGATCCACTTCTGCTTCCATGGTTCCATCCGCTGCCAGATCCACTCCCAGATATCTAAAACACTTCACTTCCTCCAGTTTTTCTCCATTCAAACTCACCTCCCAATTGACTTGACCCTCAACCCTACTGTACCTAATAATCTTGCTCTTATTCACATTTACTCTTAACCTTCTTCTTCCACACACTTTACCAAACTCAGTCACCAGCTTCTGCAGTTTCTCACATGAATC
This sequence comes from Panulirus ornatus, assembly GCF_036320965.1. Classification (NCBI taxonomy): domain Eukaryota; kingdom Metazoa; phylum Arthropoda; class Malacostraca; order Decapoda; family Palinuridae; genus Panulirus; species Panulirus ornatus. The sequence goes on along the minus strand of NC_092227.1, from coordinate 57,413,185 downwards.
AGCCACCAGCGCTGTATCATCAGCGAACAACAACTGACTCACTTCCCAAGCTCTCTCATCCCCAACAGACTTCATACTTGCCCCTCTTTCCAAAACTCTTGCATTTACCTCCCTAACAACCCCATCCATAAACAAATTAAACAACCATGGAGACATCACACACCCCTGCTGCAAACCTACATTCACTGAGAACCAATCACTTTCCTCTCTTCCTACACGTACACATGCCTTACATCCTCGATAAAAACTTTTCACTGCTTCTAACAACTTGCCTCCCACACCATATATTCTTAATACCTTCCACAGAGCATCTCTATCAACTCTATCATATGCCTTCTCCAGATCCATAAATGCTACATACAAATCCATTTGCTTTTCTAAGTATTTCTCACATACATTCTTCAAAGCAAACACCTGATCCACACATCCTCTACCACTTCTGAAACCACACTGCTCTTCCCCAATCTGATGCTCTGTACATGCCTTCACCCTCTCAATCAATACCCTCCCATATAATTTACCAGGAATACTCAACAAACTTATACCTCTGTAATTTGAGCACTCACTCTTATCCCCTTTGCCTTTGTACAATGGCACTATGCACGCATTCTGCCAATCCTCAGGCACCTCACCATGAGTCATACATACATTAAATAACCTTACCAACCAGTCAACAATACAGTCACCCCCTTTTTTAATAAATTCCACTGCAATACCATCCAAACCTGCTGCCTTGCCGGCTTTCATCTTCCGCAAAGCTTTCACTACCTCTTTTCTGTTTACCAAATCATTTTCCCTAACCCTCTCACTTTGCACACCACCTCGACCAAAACACCCTATATCTGCCACTCTATCATCAAACACATTCAACAAACCTTCAAAATACTCACTCCATCTCCTTCTCACATCACCACTACTTGTTATCACCTCCCCATTTGCGCCCTTCACTGAAGTTCCCATTTGCTCCTTTGTCTTACGCACTTTATTTACCTCCTTCCAGAACATCTTTTTATTCTCCCTAAAATTTAATGTAATCTCCTCACCCAACTTCAATTTGCCCTCTTTTAACCTCTTGCACCTTTCTTTGACCTCCTGCCTCTTTATTTTATACCTCTCCCACTCAATTGTTTTTTTCCTGCAAAAACGTCCAAATGCCCCTCTCTTCTCTCTTCACTAATAATCTTACTTTCATCCTACCATCACTCCTTTTCTAATCATACCCACTCACATGCTTCTATGCCACAAGCATCTTTTGCGCAAGAGCAATCACTGCTTCCTTAAATGGCATCCATTCCTCCCCCACTCCCATTACATCGTTTGTTCTCAACCTTTTTCCATTCTGTATTCAGTCTCTCACTGGTACTTCCTCACACAAGTTCTTCCCAAGATCACTTCACTCCTCACACTCTCTTCACCCCAAAAATTCTTCTTCTTTTCTGGAAAACCCATACAATTCTTCACCTTTGCCTCCTCTAGATAATGAACAGAATCCTCCAGTTGCACCTCTCAGCACATTAACATCCAAAAGTCTCTCTTACGTGGTCTATCAATTTAAAACGTAATCCTATAACGTTCTGGCCATCCTATCCTACTTACATACGTATACTTATGTATATCTCGTTTTTTAAACCAGGTTTCCCAATCCACCAGTCCTTTTTCAGCACATAAATCTACAAGCTCTTCACCATTCCATTTACAACACTGAACACTCTATGTTATACCAATTATTCCCCTCTCAACTGCCTCATTACTCACCTTTGCAATTCAAATCACCATCACTATATACCCGGTCTCGTTGCATCAAAACCACCAAACTCACTCATTCAGCTACTACCAAAACACTTGCCTCTCATTGATCTTTCTTCTCATGACCAGGTTGCATTATATATATATATATATATATATATATATATATATATATATTTTTTTTTTATCTTTTATACTTTGTCGCTGTCCTCCCGGATTTTTCGCGAGGGGTAGCGCAAGGAAACAGACGAAAGAAATGGACCCAACCCCCCCACACCATACCTCAGTTTATACATACGTCCCACTCACGCAAATATATACCTACTCAGCTTTCCAGGTTTTACCCCAGTTGCTTCTAATGACTTGATTCAATCCACTGACAGCACGTCAACCCGGGATACCACATCGCTACCAATTCAATCTTTAATTCCCTCCTTTCACCCTCCTGCAATGTTCATGGCCCGATCCCGATGACAACAATTCTTTTTCATCACTTTCCACCTCCTAATTTGGTCGCACTTCTTCTCCTTCTCGTTCCTCCACCTCGACAATATATGCATCCTTGGTCAATCATTCCCTCACTCATTCTCTCATGTGCCCAAACCAATTTCATATAACACCCTCTTCTGCTCTCTCAACCTCGCTCTTTTTATTTCCACACTCTCTCTGACCCTTACGTTACATACTCGATTCAAACCACATCACACCACAAATTGTCCTAAACATCTCACTTCCAGCAATCCATCCTCCTGCGAATAACTCTATCCATAGCCCGCCTCGCAACCATACAACATTGTTGGAACACTATTCTTCATACATACCCATTTTTGCTTTCCGAGTTAATGTCTCGACTTCCAACTTTCCTTCAGGCCCCCAGAATTTGCGCCCCACTCCCCCACCCCCTATGATCCACTTCTGCTTCCATGGTTCCTCCGCGTGCCTAAGATCCACTCCCAGATATATAAGAAACACTTCACTTCCTCGTTTTTTTCTCCATTCAAAACTCACCTCCAATTGACTTGACCATCAACCCTACTGTACCTAATTATCTTGCTATTATTCACATTTTACTATAACCTTCTTCTTCCACAACACTGTACAACGCAGTACCAGCTTATGCAGGTTTCTCACATGAATCAGCCACAGCTGTATCATCAGAGAAACAACATTCTGAACTACTTCAAGCTCTCTCATCCCACAGACTTCATACTTGCCCCTCTTTTCCAAAACTCTTGCCAATTTACCCCTAACAAACCATCCCTAAACAAATTAAACAACCATGGAGACATCACACACCACTGCTAGCAACCTACATTCATGAGAAACCAATCACTTTCCTCTCTTCCTACACGTACATCATGCGTACATCCTCGATTAAAAACTTTTCATGCTTCTAACAACTTGCCTCCCACACATATAATCTTCATACCTTCCACAGAGGCAATCTCTATCAACTCTATCATATGCTTCTCCAGATCCATAAATGCTAAATACTAAATCCATTTGCTTTTCTAAGTATTTCTCACATAATTCTTTCAAAAGCAAACACCTGATCAACAATCCTCTACCACTTCTGAAAACCACACTGCTCTTCCCCAATCTGATGTCTCTGTACATGCCTTCACCATCTCAATCAATACCCTCCCATATAATTTACCAGGAATACTCAACAAACTTATACCTCTTGTAATTTGAGCACTCACTCTTATCCCCTTTGCCTTTGTACAATGGCCAATTTGCACGCATTCTGCCATCCTCAGCACCTCACCATGAGTCATTCATACATTAATTACGTACCAACCCAGTCAAAATCAGTCACCCCCCTTTTTTAATAAATTCCACTGCAAATACATCCAAACCTGCTGCCTTGCGGCTTTTATCTTCGCCAATGCTTTCACGACCTCTTTTCTGTTACAAGATCATTTTCCTAACCCTTCACTTTGCACAACACCTCGACCAAAACAACATATATCTGCCAACTCTATCTTCAAACACATTCAACAAACCTTCAAATATCACTCCATCTCCTTCTCACATCACCACTACTTGTTATCACCTCCCCATTTGCGCCTTCACTGAAGTTCCATTTGCTCCTTTGTTTACGCACTTTATTTACCTCCTTCCAGAACATCTTTTTATTCTCCCTAAATTTAATGATAATCTCTCACCCCAACTCTCATTTGCCCTTTTTTTTTCACCTCTTGCACCTTTCTCTTGACCTCCTGTCTTATTTCTTTGATTACATCTACCACTCAATTGCATTTTTTCCCTGCAAAAAATCGTCAAATTGCCTCTCTCTTCTCTTTCCACTAATACTCTTACTTCTTCATCCCAACCACTCACTACCCTTTCTAATCAACCCACCTCCACCTCTTTCATGCCACAAGCATCTTTGGCGCAATCCATTCACTTGATTCCCTAAATAAATCCCATTCCCTCCCACTCCCCTTACTTCCATTGTTCTCATTTTTTCCATTCTGTACTCAGTCTCTCCTTAAAGATATATATTTTTTATATAAAATTTTTTTTTTATTTTTATTTAATTTTCCATCCCCGGTGTCAGAAAAGGGTAACTCAAAAAAACAGATGGGACGGGGCCCCCAACCCCCCCATAAAACCTTTAAAAATATTTATATATAAACCCCATACATCACATAGACATACAAATACTTTTCGATGTAAAACAAACTTTATACATATATACACCGGAAAATTTTCATCTTGTGCCTACATTTTTTCCCTGCCCGAAACCCCAAACCACATATAAAAATAGCAAAGAGAAAAGGGAGAGGGCTTTAAAGGGGATACCTTGATAGGGCCCAGCTACCCAAAGCCATCTCAGAAAACATAAAAAAAAAAAAAAATCACTGGCCACCATGGGAGAACACTCAACACACACTATGAAATCTTCCCAATACAGTCCCACCTTAACATGTTCAGCGCTCAATTCTTTGCAATAGCACTTGATCCTTCTCACCCAAGCCCCTCCCAAACTAACAAGTAACCCACATTAAAAAATTGGGAAACCCTTCATGCCTTTTTGTTTCATGTACGGTTTAAACCCCCACCAAAAAATAAAAAAGGGAAATTTTTTCATACAAAATTTTTTCCCTTTTAAAAATCAACATGGGGATAAAGGTGACCTAAAAGCACAAAGGTCACTTGTTCCTTTAACTTTTTTTGTGATTCAGCTAAACCCCACATTCAATTCATTAAACCTAAATTTTTAAGAAGCCCTCTTCCCTTTCAATTAAAACCTGAGCTCTAGCGACAATAACATCAAAAAATAAATCGAAAAAATTATGAAAACCCTTAAAAGCATTCAATAGTTTTTTCAGGTATTCCAAATATTTAAAAGGGTTTCCAAAAGTTTAATTTTTCAATTCCGGGTTTTTTTTAGGGAATTCTGTGACCTCATACATGATATTTTTCTTTAAAATATTTTCTACAACCTGCTATGAGCAAAAAATCTCTTCATATACACTATCTTCCTTGAATCCTTCTTGTTTCTCACGTTTCCCTTCCCTTTTTTAAATTTTTTTGTCAAAATTTATTACCCTTCTGGGTTAGGCTTCTTTTGGAATTTCAACCCTTACAAAACCCAAATTCCTAGGGAATCTCAGCTCTGTTCCCCTTTAAATTCTTTTCAACTCACTTTTTTTTCCTTCGCCACCCAATGCATGGCTTAGGTACAGGTTTTCAAAATCTCTACATTTTTACAAATTCCTGAATGTATGCTTATAATCTGCACTCTTACACAGGTAATGACATGAAACTAGCACAATACAACAAGGTTATTTTACTTTGTTTTCTCATTACATTCTGCAATGCAACTGTCTTTGAATGATAACCTACCTTTGCACCAGATGCATCTACACCCTTGCCCTCTTCCTCTATGTGGAACCTTAAATTCTCAAGGCAGAATCACAGAACCTGGAGCAGGGTCAACACAAAGCTTTCTTTAACCCCCTTTGGGCCCCCCACAATTTGGGAAAGGGAAATTTACACGTGGTCCAGTAGTTTCTTGAGTTCATCGGCCACAGGGGCCAGAGTAAATTTCATGTTTTTTGTTCCCGTGAAAAATTCCCAAAATTTTTCTTAGCAAAGTAAAAGAATGAAAAATTTTTTACCATTCAAGGAAAAACCCTAAGTCCCTTGCCAAACCCCTGGGGGTTTCTTTCCTTAAAAACTTTATTGGTTGGCTAAAAATATGGGTTTACAAAGTACAGGGCCTATGGGAAAATATGGGTTAGGGGGAAGTGCCTTGCGACAGGTATACATTAAGTCCTATCATAAACACTTCAAAACTGAATAAGATTTTTATATATCAAAATCAAAATGCTTATTTTATAAAAGTAATAAGAAATGACGTACGAAATTGTAAAGATATGATGGATGGGTGAATATTTTCCCTGGGGTTTTGGCAAAAGCACCAGAGCTAGAAAACCTTTTGCTGGGACTTAAGGGCAATCCAATGCTTTCCCCAAACAACAATGCCTGGTTATGATGCTACATCATTCTCTCCCTAGCAATGAAAAGGGGCTTCCTTGGGTCAAAATTACCCCAAAGCAAAGAAACCCTTCTGGTGATGCCGTGGAAAACTGTATATAAAACGAAACTTTTTTTTTAACCCTGGTGTACAAATTTTTTCAAAAGGTATAAAAAAAACTATGTTTGATAAAACCACAGTACCAAGACACCTCTGTACTATACAAAAAACTTTATCCTCAGCAAGTTGTTCACATTTCAGAGCTATTTTAAAAATTTTTTAAAAATTAAAAAAAATTTTCACCCTTTGTTTAAAAACCCTTTCCTTTAAAAAAAATAAATTTAAACACAATCATAGGAAATTAATTTTAAATATGGAATCCAGAGCTCAAACCCGTCCCTTTAAAAACAGTTTCAAAAGATATTGATTTATAAATTTTTAAAAAGTTAAAAAAAGGGGGTTTTGAAAAGAAATGTTTTTACGAAAGTTTTTCTACAAAGAGATTTTGCCTGAGGTAGGGTCAGCATTTAAATGTTCAACATAATGCAAACCAAAAAACAAAAATATATTTTTAAAGTCTGATCATTTTTAAGGGCTGATCATATATAATGTCTGGGTCATATAAATGTTTTGATCAAATTAAACTTTTTGGAGGCGAAGGGGAAGAATTTTTAAAGGTTTTCAGAAAAAAGAATGTTTTGGGGGGGGAAAAAAGTTCAGTGAAGGGGGCAATGGGAGGTGAAAACAAAGTAGTGGTGATTGAGAAGAGAAGTGAGTATTTTGAAGGTTGTTGAAGTGTTTGATAAGAGTGGCAGAAAATGGGGTGTTTTGGGGGGGGTGAAAAGTGAGAGGGTTTGGGAAAATGTTGGAAACAGAGAGAGGTAGTAAAATTTTTCGGAAGATAAAAGCCACGGGTTTGGATGGATTGCGTGGAATTTTTTAAAAAAAGGGGTGACTGTTTTGTTGACTGGTTGGAAGGGGTTTTTTAAATGATGTAGACTCAGGGGAGGTCCCTGGGGTTTGGGGGAATGTGCATGGCCCATTGTCAAAGCAAAGGGGATAAAAAGTGAGTGAAAATTACAGAGGTATAAGTTTTTTGGGATTCCTGGGAAATTTTATGGGAGGGTATTGATTGAAAGGGTGAAGGGGGTTACAGAGCATCAATTTGGGGAAAAGGGGGTGTGGTTTCGAAGTGGGAGGGATTGGGATCAGGTGTTTGTTTTAAGAATGTATGTGAAAAAAAGTTTTTGTAGCATTTATGGATTGGGGGAAAGGGATTTTATAGAGTTGAAGAGAGCTCTGGGAAAGTATTAAGAATAATGGGGTGGGGGGGAAAGTTGTTAGAAACGGAAAAGTTTTTTTTTAAAGATGTAAGGGGATGTGACGTGTTGGGAAGGAAAATGATTGGGTTTCATGAAGTAGTTTGGGCAGGGTTGGGGAGTCTCCCCTGGGTTTAATGTTTATGGATGGGGTTGTTGGGGTAAAGCAAGAAATTTTGGAAAAAGGGCCAAGATTAAATCTGTTGGGAGGGGAAGAGCTGGGGAAATGGTCAGTTGTTGTTTGCTGATGAACAGCATGGGGGCATTCTGTGAAAACTGCAGAAGTGGTGACGAGTTTGGTAAAGTGTGGAAGAAGAAAGTTGAAAATGTGAATTAAAAAACAAGGTTTTAAAGTACAGTAGGGTTGAGGGTCAAGTCAATTGGGAGTAATTTGAATGAAAAAAAACTGGAGGAAGTGAAATGTTTTTGATATCTGGAGTGGATTTGGCAGCGGAGGGGAAACCTGGAGCGGAAGTATCATAGGGGGGGGGGGGGGGGCGAAATTCTGGGAGCTTTAAAAAATGGTGGAAGTGGGGAAAAAAATTTTCTCGGAAAGCAAAAATGGGTATGAAGGGAAAGGGTTCCCAAAAAGTTTAAGGGTTTTGGGGGGTGGGTATGGATAGAGTGTGGCAGGAGGGGATGTGCGGAAATGAATTTTTTGAGGACAATTGTGGTGGAGGTGGTTTGATCAAAAAAAAATAATGGGTAAGAGGATGTTGGAAAAAAAAGATTTTGGTGAGAGAGCAGAAGGGGTGTTTTTGAAAAGGTTTTGGCAATGGAGAGAAGAGTGGGAAAGTTGGGCAAGAGGGTTAATTTCGGGTGGGGAAAGGAGAAGGGGGACCCAAAATTTGGGGGGGGAAAAGGGGGTGAAAAAGATTTTTGGGGTTGGGGCCTGAACATGAGGGGGTAAAGGGGCAAGGAAAAGAGTGAATTGGAGCGATGTTTATACCGGGGTGACGTGCTGTCTGGATTGAAAGGGGCATGTAAAGCTTGGGGTAAAACCTGGAAGCTGGGGGGGATGGGAAAGGGGGGTGTGGTTTTGGGCTTTTTCATCAGTGGGAATGGTGTGGTGGGGGCCTTTTTTTGCTTTTTTGGATTCCAACGCCCGACAAAGAAAAAAAGGAAAAAAAAATTGTTTTTAAAAATAAAAATATAATAAGTAATTGGTAATAATTAAAATTTTTAATTTTATATATTATATTTAAATTTTTTTTTTTTTTTTTTTTTTTTTTATACTTTTCGGCTCCCCCTTTGCGAGGTAGCGCAAGGAAAAGAAAAGAAATGGCCCAACCCCCCCCCAACACATGTCTACAACGTACACACGCAAATATAATACCTACCACTTTCCAAGGTTTCCCCCAGCGTTTAAATGCCTAAAACAATCCCGACAGCACGTCAACCCCTGATCCCACATCGTCCAATTACCATTTTTGCCCCCTTTCACCCTCCCGCATTTTCGGGCCCCGTCACACAAAATCCTTTTCCTCCATCTTTCCACCCCCAAATTTTGGTCCCCTTTCTCCCTTTCCCTCCACCTCCAAACCATTTTCCCCTTGGTCAATTTTTCCCACCCTTCTCTCCATGTGCCCAAACCTTTTCAAAACCCCCTTTCTGTCTCTCAACCACGTTTTTTATTTCCACACTCTCTCTTCCCCTTACTTTACTTACTATCAAACCACCCACCCCCAAAACATTGTCCCAAAAACATTTTTTTCCCAGAAAATCCATCCTCCTAGCACAACTCTTCCATAGCCCACCCCTCGCAACCATACAACATTTTTGGGAAAATATATTCCTTCAAACATACCCATTTTTGCTTTCCGGATAATTTTGACTTCCAACTTTTTCAAGGCTCCCAAAATTTTCCCCCCCTCCCCCACCCTATGACCACTTCCGTTCCAGGTTCCACCCGGGACAGATCCACCCCAGAATCTAAAACACTTCATTCCTCCAGCCTCCCCATTAAAAACTCACCTTCCCAATTGATTTGCCCCAACCCTACGTACCTAAAAACCTTGCTCTTTTTGACATTTACCTTAACTTTCTTCTTCCACACACTTTACCAAATCCGTCCCAGTTTCTGCAGTTTTTCCATAAAATCCCCACAAGCGCTGTATACCCGGAACAACAACTGACTCACCCCCAAGCTCCTCACCCCCAAAGACTTATACTTGCCCCTTTTTCCCCAAAACTCTTGCATTTCCCTCCCAAAAACCCCCACCCATAAAAAAATTAAAAACCATGGAACATCACACACCCCTCCCCAAAATAAATTCACTGGAACCCAAACATTTCCTCCTTCCACCGTAACAAGCCTTACTCCCCATAAAAAAATTTTCACTGCTTCTAAAATTCCTCCACCCTATATTCTTAATACCTTCCCCCAGGCATTCTATCAAATCTATATATGCCTTCTCCAGATCCCTAAATGCTCATACAAATCCATTTGCTTTTCTAAGTATTTTTCACTACATTTTCAAAACAAACACCTGACCACACATCCTCTACCACTTTGAAACCAACTGCCTTTCCCCCAAACGTGCCTGTCATGCCTTCACCCTCCAAACAAAACCCTCCCAAAAAATTTACCAGGAATACTCAACAACTTATACCCCTGAATTTGAGCACCACCTTTTTTCCCCCTTTTCTTTGTACAATGGCCATGCAAGCATTCGCCAATCCCCAGGCACCTCACCAGAGTCTCTACATTAAAAAACCTTCCAACCCGTCAAAAATACATCACCCCCTTTTTTAAAAATTCCACTAATCCCTCCAAATGCTGCCTTGCCCGGTTTTTATCTTCCGCAAACTTTTATACCTCTTCTCTGTTTACCAAACATTTTCCCTAACCCCTCACTTTTCCACCACCCGACCCAAAAACCCCTTTAAAACTGCCACTTGTATCAGCCATTCAACAAACCCTTTAAAAAATCTTCCATCTCCTTTCACAAAACCCCTACTTGTTATCACCCCCCATTTACGCCTTTACTGAAATTCCATTTGCTCCCTTGTCTTTGCACCCTATTTACCCCCTTCCCGAAAAATTTTTTATTTTCCCAAAAAATTTTCTGATAGTCTTCACCCCAAACCTATTTGCCCTTTTTTTTTACCCTTGCCCTTTCTCTTGACCTCCCTTTCTTTCTTTTTTAAATTCTCCCTCAATTGCATTTTTTCCCCGCAAAATCGTCCAAAAGCCTCTCTCTTCTCTTTTTACTAATACTCTTTTTTCTTTCATCCCACCCCCCCTCACACCCCTTTTTAAACAGCCACCTCCCACTTTTCATGCCCCCAAGCATCTTTTTCGCAAATTTCCCCAAAGATTCCCAAAATCTCCCATTCCTCCCCCCCCCCCTTAAATTATTGTTTCTCACCTTTTTTTATTTGGGCACGGGTTTTTCTGTACTTTTCAAAGGTCTCCCTTTCCCCAAACTCACTTACTTCACCCCCTTCTTTACCCCAACATTCACTTCTTTTTTGAAAAAAAAACTAATCTTACCTTAGCCTCCCCAAGATAATGTCAACATCCCCCCAGTTGCCCTCCGCCATTACACCAAAAGTCTCTCTTTCGCCGCTGTCCCCTTAACACGTTAAACAATAAAGCCTCTGGCCATTCCCTACTTACTAAGTTACTTATGTTATCTCGCTTTTTAAACCAGGGATTCCCGATCATCATCCTTTTTCGAAAATAAATCTACAAGCTCTTCCCATTTCCATTTAAAAACACTAAAAAAACCCCCCAAAAAAATTTTTTCCCCCAATGCCACATTACTCACCCTTTTTATTCAAAACACCCCTCACTATAACCGTCTCGTGATCAAAACCCCTAACAACCATTTTGTGTTCCCCAAAAAAATTGCCTCTCATATCTTTCTTCTCATGCCCAGGTGCTAGCACCCCAAAAAATCCCCACCTTCTCCATCAACTTTTAGTTTTAAACCCATTTTAAATTTGGGAGAGGGTTGGATGTAGGGTTTTATAAAATATTTGTGAAAGTGGAAAAGTATGTACATAAAAGGTGTATGGGGGGGGTTTGGGGCCCATTTTTTCGTATGTTTCCTTTGCTACCTTGCAAACCCTTGGGGGGCCCAGCCCCCAAGCAAAAAAAAAAAATGTTATAGATTTATATGCTATCTTTTTTTTTTTTTTTTTCTTTTTAATTTGCCTTTTCCCGTGTTAGCGAGGTAAGGGAAAAGGAACAGAGGATTTGGGCCTTTGAGGGAATATCCTCACCGGGCCCCCCTTTCCCCTCTTTTCCCTTCTTTTGGGAAAATTTAAAAAAAAAAACGTTTTGGGGGGAGGTTTTCCACCCAAACCGGGCTCAAACACATATATTTTTATATATATTATATATAAAAAAAATTTTTAATATATATTTAAAAATTTTTTTTTTTTTTATACTTTTTTCGGCCCCCGGTTTGCGGGGTAGCGCAAGGAAACAGACAAAAAGAAAGGGCCCCAACCCCCCCCCCCCCAAAACCAAATGTCCCTACACACGTCCACACACCCCAAATATAATACCTACACATTTTTCCCAAAGGTTTCCCCCCAACGTTTCCATCCTTAAATTCAATCCCTGACAGAAACTCAACCCCCTGTATACCCCATGCTCCAATTCACTTATTCCTTGCCCCCCTTTCACCCTCCTGCAGTTCGGGCCCCGATCACACAAAATCTTTTTCACTCCATCTTTCCACCTCCAATTTGGTCTCCCTCTTTTTCCTCGTTCCCCCCCCTTTCCGACCCCAAAATATCCTTTTGGGTTTCAATCTTTCCCCCACTCATTCTCCCCATGGCCCAAACCATTTCAAAAACCCTCTTCTGCCCTCTAAAACCCGCTCTTTTTTTTTTCCCCCACATTTCTCTTCCCCCTTTCCCTTTAAATTACTGATCAAACCCCCTTTTCCAAACCAACTTTGCCCCTAAAACCCATCTCATTTCCAGCACACCCATCCTCCCCCCACAACTCAATCCATAGCCCCCCCTCGAACCATACAACATTTTTGGGAAACCCCTTTTTCCCTTCAAACACCCCCAAATTTTTGTTTCCCCGGAAAAAGGTTCTCAAACTTCCAACATTTTTAAAGGGCCCCCAAAAATTTTTTTCGCCCCCTCCCCCACCCTTAAACCAAATTCCGTTTCCATGGTTCCTTCCGTGAAAACCCCAAACTCCCAGATATCTAAAACCCCTTCATTTCCCTCCGTTTTTTTTCCCCATTAAAAAACTCACCCCCCAAATTTGGACTTAAACCCTCAACCCTACTTTTACCTAAAAACCCTTTTGCTTTTATTCACATTTACTCTTAACTTTCTTCTTCCCCCACACTTTCCCAAAACCCTCATCACCAGTTTTCTGCATTTTCTCCCCGGGAATCAGCCACCAGCGCTGTATCTTATTTAAATAAATAAATATATATTATATTTACTCTTAACTTTCTTCTTTCACAAACCTTTACCAAATCGTCCCCAAAGCTTTTTGCAGTTTCTCACATGAATCACCCCAACCCGCTGTATCATCAGCGAAAAAACAACGGGATTTCACTTCCCAACTTTTCATCCCCAACAGACTATACTGCCCCCCCTTTTCCAAAAAAAAATTTCATTCACCCCCCCAACCAAACCCCCTCCATAAACAAATTAAAAAAAAATATGAACATCACACAAAACCCGCCGCAAACCTAATTCCCCTGAAACCAATCACTTTTTCCCCTCTTCCCCTATATATTATATATATATATATAATATAAAAAACATATATATATAAAATAAATATTTTTTTTTATATATATATATATATATATATATATTAAAATATATAATTTTTTTTTTTTTTCATTCTAATTTTTGCTATTTACCGCAATAGCGAGGGGAGCGTTAAGAACAGAGGCCCCGGGCCCCTTTTGGGGGAAAACCTCCCCCTGGCCCCTTTTTCTGTTCCCTTTTTTTTGGAAAAATTTTTAAAAAAAAAAAAAAAAAAAAAATAAAATATAAATATATATTATATATAAAATTTAAATTTTTTTTCTTTGTCGCCGTCCCCCCGCGTTTGCGAGGTACACAAAGGGAAAAAGACGAAAGAAATGGGCCCCAAAACCCCCCCATAAAATATATTATATATATATATAAAAATATATATATATATTATATATATATATATATATATATATATATAATAAATTTATTTTTTTTTTTTTGGGTTTTGTCGCGGGTCTCCCGCTTTGCGAGGTAGCGCAAGGAAACGACGAAAGAATTTGGCCCCCAACCCCCCCCCAAACACATGAAATTTTACCTACGCCCCACACACACGAAAATTTTACAAAACCACACAGCTTTCCAGGGTTTTCCCCACAGGACGTTCCCCATCCCTTGTTTCCCAAACCCCCAAACTGACAGCACGTCGCCCCCGGGTATCAAAACGCTCCAATTCACTCTATTCCTTGCCCCCCTTTTCCCAACCTCCTCCCCTTGTTTAGGCCCCGATCAACAAAATCTTTTTCACTCCTTTTTTCCACCCCCAATTTGGTCTCCCTCTTCTCCTTGTTCCCTAACCTCAGAAACATATATCCTCTTGTCAATCTTTCCTCACTCATTCTCTCCATGTGACCAAACCATTTTCAAACACCTCTTCTGCTCTCTCAACCATGCTCTTTTTATTTCACACTTCTTCTCTTACCCATACGTTACTTCTCGATCAAACCGACTCACACCACACATTGTCCTCAAACATCTCATTTTCCAGACATCATCCTCCTGCGCACAACTCTTTACATAGTCCACGCCTCGCATCCATACATCATTGTTGGAACCACTATTCCTTCAAAAACATACCCAGTTTTGCTTTCCGAGATAAGTTCACGACTTCCACACATTCCACGAGGCTCCCAGAATTTTCGCCCCCTCCCCCACCTATGATCCACTCCGCTCCTTGGTTCATTTCCGCTGCCAGTTTACTCCCAGATATTAAAACTCTTCATTCCTCCAGTTTTTCTCCATTCAAACTCACCTCCAAATTGACTTGACCCTCAAACCCTTTCTGTACTAATAACCCTTTGATATTATTCAAATTTACTCTTAACTTTCTTCTTTCACCACTTTACCTTACATACAGTCACCAGCTTCTGAGTTTCTCACATGGATCAGCCCCAGCGCTGTATCATCAGCGAAACAACCAACTGACTCACTTCCCTAAGTAGCTATCTCATCCCCAACAGACTTCATACTTGCCCCTCTTTCAAATCTCTTGGCATTCACCTCCCTAACAACCCCATCCATAAACAAATTATAACAACCATGGACGACATACACACCCCTGCCGGCAAACCTACATTCACTGGAAACCCTCACTTTCCTCTCTTCCTAACACGTACCCTGCTGACATCCACGATATAAACTTTTTCACTTGCTTCTAACTACTTGCCTCCCACACCATATATTCTTAATACCTTTTCCACAGGCATCTCTATCAACTCTATCATATGCCTTCTCCAGATCTTAAATGCTACTACAAATCCAGTTGCTTTTCTACGTATTTCTCTCATTTGTGGATGTAGGGCTATGGATAGCAGTTGTGCGCTAAGGAGGATTGATGTGCTAGAAATGAGATGTTTGAGGACAATTGTGTGGTGTGAGGTGGTTGATCGGTAAGTAAGTAAGGGTAAGAGAGATGTGTGGTAATAAAAAGGCGTGGTTGAGAGGACAGAAGAGGGTGTTTTGAAATGGTTTGGTCCACAAGGATGAGAATGAATGAGGAAGATTGACCAAGAGGATATATGTGTCGGAGGTGGAGGGAACGACGGAGAAGAGGGAGACCAAATTGAGGTGAAAGATGAAGTGAAAAAGATTTTGTGTGATCGGTGGCTCTCAACATGCAGGAGGGTGAACAGAGAGGGCAAGGAATAGAGTGAATTGGAGCGAAGGTGTATACCGGGGTTGAACGTGCTGTCAGTGGATTGATCAGGGCATGTGATGCGTCTGGGGTAAACCATGGAAAGCTGTGTAGGTATGTATATTTGCGTGTGTGGTCGTGTGTATGTACATGTTATGGGGGGGGGGGGGGTTTGGGGCCATATTCTTTCGTCTGTTTCCTTGCGCTTACCTCGCAAACGCTGGGGGAGACAGCGACAAAGTTTAAAAAAAAAAAAAAAAAAAAAAAAAATATCTATTATATTATATATATATATATATAATGTAGGTTTGCGGCAGGGTGGGTGTGATGTCTCTGGTTGTATAAATTTTGTTTATGGATGGGGTTGTTAGGATGTGATGCACGAGTTTGGAAAGTGGGGGCAAGGATGAAGTCTGATTGGGGATGAGAGAGCTTGGAAGGTGAGTCGTTGTTGTTCGCTGATGATACAGCGCTGGTGCTGGATTCATGTGAGAACGCAGAAGCTGGTTGACTGAGTTTGGTTAAAGTGTGTGATAAGAAGAAAGTTAAGAGTAAATGTGAATCAAGAGCAAGGTTATTAGGTTACAGTAGGGTTTGAGGGTTCATTCATGTCCAATTGGGGGTGAGTTTGAATTGGAGAAAATTGGAGGATGTGAAGTGTTTTAGATATCTGGGAGTGATCTGGCAGCGGATGGAAACATGAAGGCGGAAGTGGATCTTGGGTGGGGGATGGGGGCAGAAAATTCTGGGAGCCTTGAAGAATGTGTGGAATAGTCTAGGAAACATTATCTCGGAAAGCAAAAATAGGGTTGTTTGAAGGAATAGTGGTTCCAACAATGTTGTTATGGTTGCGGGGTGGACTATGGATTAGAATTGTTGCGCAGGATGATGGATGTGCCTGGAAAATGAGATGTTTGAGGTCATTGTGTTGGTGTGAGGTGGTTTGATCGTTGTATAAAGTAAGGAAGGGTTAGAGAGATGTTGTGGAAATAAAAAGAGCGTGGTTGAGAGAGCAGGAAGAGGGTGTTTTGAAATGGTTTGGTCACAAGGAGAGATTTGAATGAGCGGAAAGATTGACCAAGTGGATATATGTTGTTCAGGAGGTGGAGTGGGAACGAGGAGAAGAGGGAGACAAATTGGAGGTGGACAGATGGAGTGAAAAAGATTTTGTGTGATCGGGGCCTGAACATGCAGGAGGGTGAAAGGAGGGCAAGGGAAGTAGATGTGAATTGGAGCGTGTGGTATTACGGGGTTGACGTGCTTGTCAGTGGCTTGAATCAAGGCATGTGAAGCGCTCTGGGGTAAACCATGGAAAGCTGTGTAGTGTGTTATTTGCGTCGTGTGGACGTATGTATATACATGTGTATGGGGTGGGTTGGGCCTTTCTTTCGTCTGTTTCTTGCGCATTACCTAGCAACGCGGGAGGTCAGTGGCAAAAAAAACAAAAAAAAAAGAAAAATATATATTATATATATATATATATTATATATTTTTTTTTTTTTCATAGTATATATATTTTTTCACACACTTTACCAAACTCAGTCCACCAGCTTCTGCAGTTTCTCACATGATCAGCCACCAGCGCTGTATCATACAGCGAAACAAACTGTCTCATCCAAGCTTTTTCATCCACGACAGAACTTCATACTTGCCCCTCTTTCCAAACTCTGGCATTCACCTCCCTACAACCCCATCCATTAAACAATATTATATACCATGGAGGACTTCACCACAGCCCCTGCACAACCATTCATTCACTGAGAACCAATCACTTTCCTCTCTTCCTACACGTACACATGCCTTACTATCCCTCGATACATAACTTGTCAATGCTTTCTAACAACGTGCTCTCACACCATATATTCTTAATACCTTCCACAGAGCATCTCTTTCAACTCTATATTTGCCTTCTCATCTCCATAAATGCGAAATACAAATTCCATTTGCTGTTCTAGTATTTCTCACATACATTCTTCAAAGCAAACATCTGATCCACACATCCTCTACCACTTTGAAACCAACTGCTCTTCCCAATTCTGATGCTCTTGTACCATGCCTTCACCCTCTCAATCATTACCCTCCCATGTAATTTACCAGGAATACTCAACATACTTATACCTCTGAAATTTGAGCAATCACTCTTATCCCCTTTGCCTTTGGTACAATGGCACTATGCAGCATTCGCAATCCTCAAGGAACTCACCATGAGTCAATAATACATTAAATAACCTTTTACAACCATTCTATAATACAGTCACCCCTTTTTATTAAATTCCACTGCAATACCATCCAAACCTATGGCCTGGCCGGCTTTCATCTTCCGCAAAGCTTTTACTACCTCCTTCTCTGTTTACCAAATCATTTTCCCTAACCCTCTCACTTTTGCTCACCACCTCGACCAAAACACCCTATATCTGCCACTCCTTTCATCAAACACATTCAACAAACCTTCAAAATACTTTCATCCATCTCCTTCTCACATCACCACTACTTGTATAATCACTCCCATTTGCGCCCTTCAATGAAGTTCCATTTGCTCCTTGTCTTACGCACTTTTATGTACCTCCTTCCGAAACATCTTTTTTTCTTCCTAAAATTAATGATTACTCTTCTCTCCCCAACTCTCATTTGCCCTCTTTTTCACCTCCCTTGCACCTCGTCTATTGTATCCCATGTCTCTCTTTCTTTTATTACATCTCCATCAATTTCATTTTTACCTGCAAAAAATCGTTCCAAATGCCTCTCTCTTCTCTTTAACATAAAATCATACTTCTTCATCCCACCACTCACTACCCTTTCTAATCAACCCAACTTCCCACTCTTCTCATGCCACAAGCATCTTTTTGCGCATCCATCACCTAATTCCTTTAATACATCCCATTCCTCCCCCACTCCCCTTCTTCATTGTTCTCACTTTTTCCATTCTGTACTCAGTCTCTCTGGTACCTTGCACACACCAAGTCTCCTTCCCAAGTTCACTTACTCTCACCACCCTTTACCCCAACATTCACTTCTGTTTTCTGATAACCCATACAAATCCTTCACCTTAGGCCTCCAAAGATAATTGATAAGACTCCCTCCAGTTGCGCCTCTCAGCACATTAAATCCAAAAGTCTCTCTTTCGCGTGCCGTCAATTAACCACGTAATCCAATAATGCTTTCTGGCCATATCTCCTACTTACTCCGTATATTATGGATAATCTCGCTTTTTTTAAACATGTATTCCCAATCACCAGTCCTTTTTCACACATATAAATCTACAAAAGCTCTTCACCATTCATTTACAACACTGAACACCCCATGTATACCAATATATTCCCTACAACTGCCATATTACTCACCTTTGCATTCAAATCACCCATCTCTATAACCTGGTCTCGTTGCATCAAATCACTAACAACTCATTCAGCTGCTCCAAAACACTTGCTCTCCATGATCTTTTTCTCATGCAAGTGCATATGCACTATAATCCCTATCTCTCTCCATCAACTTTCAGGTTTTACCCATATTATAGAGAATTTACCTTCTTACATTCTATCACATACTCCCCAACTCCTGTTTCAGAGTTCTGCTACTCCCTTCCCTTGCCTTGTCCTTCACTTATCCCCTGACTTTACTCCCAAGACATTCCCAAACCACTCTTTCCCCTTTACCCTGAGCTATCGTTTCACGCAGAGCCAAAACATCCAGGTTCCTTTCTCAAAACATACTACCTATCTCTCCTTTTTTTTACATTCTTGGTTACATCCACACACATTTAGACACCCAGTCTGGCCTTTCGAGGAGGATGAGCACTTCACGCGTGATCCTTTGTTTTCCCATTTTAGAAAGTAAAAATTACAGGAGGGGAGGGATTCCTGGACCCCCGCTACAGTCCCCTCTAGTCGCTTCTACGGACACGCGAGGAATGCCGTGGGCTAGTATTCTTTACCCCTATCCCCAGGGATATTATATATATATATATATATATATCATACATATATACATCCACAACACACGCACTTATACGCACACACACAACATATACATATATATAATATGAAAAAAGTAAAGAAATAATTTAAGGAAAACTTGAAAACTTCTAGCTTGAAATGAAATGAGAAAATGAATGTCCATGATGGTTCAAACCTCTTGGCTATGGAAAAGGAAATGCATCATTGATTTACACAAACGTCAATAGTAGTTCTATCAATTTAACCACTGTATCAATTAAGCTTCAATGTCTAAGATACTATAACACATATACAATATTATACATATGAAAACTGTAAGGAAATAATTTAGAAAAACTGATACTTCTAGCTTGAATGAAATGAAAAAGAAATAAATATGAATGTCAATAATGGTTCAACCTTCTGGCTATGGAAAAGGGAAATGTTATAATTTTCCTTACTCAAACGTCCAATAGTAGTTTTCATCCAATTTAACCACTGTATCATACTGCCTGGGACCACTCTCTTAACATGAAACTGGAATATTGGTTATGATGTTTTCATTGTCTTCTTCACAAAGTACAAACCATATCTGGATACACGGGGTATGGTAGTTGGTCATCCGCCATAATAATAAAGCCTTGCACAGACCAAAAGTTTATCTGGACCTCAACTTTTCTAGTACATTCATGAAATAACACTTTTTGTTTCCATCTTATATATATATATACATTACATGAAATGACAAACCCCTTCCCCCATATGAGCCGAGGTATCGCGAGGAAATGATAACAAAGGCCACATATGTTCACACATGTCTCTTAAGCTGTCATGTATAACTGCACCGAGACCACAGATCCTTTCCACATCAAGGCCCAAACAAAACTTTCAATGGTTTTACCCCAGACGCTTCTCATGACTGGTTCAATCCATTGACAGCACTTCGACCCTGGTATACCACATCGTTCCAAGTCATCTATTCCTTGCATGCCTTTCACCTCCTGCATGTTCAGGCCCGTTTGCTCAAATTCTTTTTCATTCCATCTTTCCACCTCCAATTTGGTCTCCCACTTCTCGTCCTCCACCTCTGACAACACATACATCCTCTTTGTCATCTTTCCTCATTCATTTCTCCAGGTGACCAAACATTTGAAAAACACCCTCGTTCTGCTCTCTTAACCACACACTTTTTTTTACTACACTTATCTCTTGACCCTTTCATTACTTACTTGATTCAAACCACTCCCACCACATATGTCCTCAAACTTCTCATTTACAACACATCCACCCTCCTCCACACAAACTCTACTACTAGCCATGAGCGCAACCATATAACGTTGTTGGAAACTATTCCTTTAAACATACACCATTTTTGCTTTCCAAGATAATGTTATTACCTTCCATACATTCTGCACCTATTCTCCCAAGAGAACTTTTGCCCCTCCCCCACCCTATTGTGACTCACTTCCACTTCCATGGGTTCCTCCGCATGCCAAATCCATTCCCAGATATTTAAAACACTTCACTTCTCCAGTTTTTTCCATTTTCAAACTTACCTCCCATTTGATTTGTCCCTCAACCCTACTGTACCTAATAACTTGTTTCTTATTCACACTTCTTTCAGCTTTCTTCTTTCACACACTTTACCAAATTCAGTCACCAGCTTCTGCATTTCTTATGCGAATCAGCACAAGCTGTATCATAGCGAATAACTAACTGACTCTACTCCCCAAGCCCTATCATCCACAAAGAACGGATACTTGGCCCTCTCTCCAAAATCTTGCATTCACCTCCCTAACCAACCCCATCCATAACCAAATTAAACAGCCATGGAGACATCACAAACCCTGCCGCAAACCTTTACATTCACAGGGAACCATATCACTTTCCTCTCTTCTTATCATACACATGCCTTACATCCTCGATAAAAAAAACTTTTCACTGCTTCTGGGAACGTGACCCACCTAACCATATACTCTTTAATACCTTCCACAGAGACATCTCTATCAACTTATCATATGCCTTCTCCAGGTCCATAATTGCTAATCCAAATCATTTTTTTTTTTTTAGTATTCTCACCATGCATTCATCAAAGCAAACACCTGATCAGCATCATCCTTTACCACTTCTCCCCTCTGAAACCTCACTGTCTTCCCCAATCTGATAACTCGTATTTGCCTTCCCCTCTCAATCAATACCCTCCATATAATTTCCTAGGATTACTCAACAAAACTATCCTATGTAATTTGATCCATCACCTTTTATCCCCTTTGCCCTCTGTTCAATGGCACATGCATGCATTTCGTCCAAATCCTCTAGGCACTTCACCATGAGACCCATACATACATTGATATATCCTCCCAACCAGTCTGTCCACCACCTTTTTTTTTAAGTAAATTCCACTGCTATACCTCCAAATCCGCGTGCCTTGCCGGCTTTCATCTTCTGCAAAGCTTTCACTACCTCTTGACAAAACACCCTATTCTGCCACTCTCATCTAACACATTTCAATTACCTCATAAACATCACTCCATCTCCTTCTCACATCTCACTATTTGTTATTACCTCCCTATTAGCCCCCTTCACCAATGTTCCATTTGTTCTCTTGTACTTACACACTTTATTTACTCCTTCCAATACATCTTTTTTATTTTTATATTATTTTGCTATGTCGCTGTTCTCCCGCGTTTGCGATGGTAGCACAAGGAAATAACAGACGAAAGATATGGCACAACCCACCCCCATACACATTGTACAACACACACACGCCCACACACACGCAATATACTTACCTATACATCTCAATGACACATATATATACACACCAGGGACCACATTACATAAAACCCATGCACAACAATTCACACTGTCTGACCCCTATTCATTCCCATCGCCTCCTCCACACATGGGAATACCATTCCCCCTCCCCTCTTGTGTGCGATGGGTCAGCACTAGGAGAAAAAACAACAAAGCCCCATTCGTTTCCACAGGTCTCCAGTGTCATGCAATAATTGCCCGAAACCACAGGCTCCCTTTCAATCCAGGGCCCACACATCTTTCCATGGTTTTCCCAGACGCTTACAATGCCTGATTCAATCCACTGTACAGCTCGTTCAACCCTGTATACCGACGTCGATCCAATTCACTCTATTCCTTGCCAGCCTTTCTCCCTACTGCATGTTCAGGGCCGGACACGATCACACAAAATCTTTTTCACTCCTTCTTTCCACTCCAATTGGGTCTCCCACTTCTCCTCGTTCCATCCACTATGAAACATATATCTTCTTGGTCAATCTTTCCTCCACTCATTCTCTCATGTGCCCAAACCATTTCAATACACCCTCTTCAGCTCTCTCAACCACGCTCTTTTTATTTCCACACATCTCTCTTAACACTTTTACGTTACTTACGTCGTCAAACCACTCACACCACACATTGTCCTCAAACATCTCATTTCAGCACATCCATCTCCTGCGCACAACTCTATCCATAGTACACGCCTCGCAACCATACAACATTGTTGGAACCACTATTCCTTCAAACATTAACCATTTTTGCTTTCCGAGTTTAATGTTCTCGGACTTCCCAGACATTCTACGAGGGCTCCCAGAATTTTCGCCCCCTCCCCCACCCTTATGATCCACTTCCGCTTCCATGGTTCCATCGCTGGCCAGATCTACTCCCAGATATTCTTAAAACAATTCACTTTCCTCCAGTTTTTCTTCCTTTCAAACTCCCCTCCAATTGGACCTTGGACCTGTCAACCTACGCCTGTTACCTAAGAACCTTGCTCTTATTCACCTTTACTCTTAACTTTCTTCTTTCACACACTTTACCAAAACTCAGGTCACCCAGCTTCTGCCAGTTTCTCACATGATCAGCACCAGCGCTTGTTCATTCAGCGAACAACAACTTGACTCACTTACCAAGCTCTCTCATCCCCAAAGACTTCAATACTTGCCTCTTTCCAAAAACTCTTGCTTTACCTCCCTTAAAACCACATCCATAAACAAATTAAACAACATGGAGACTCACACACCCCTGCGCAAACCTACATTCACTGAAACAATCACTTTCCTCTCTTTCTACACGTTAAATTACTTACATCCTCGATAAAAACTTTTCACTGCTTTTCTTACACCTTGCATCCCACACCCCATATATTATTAATACCTTCCACAGAAGCATCTCTATCAACTCTATCTATGCTTTCCAGATCCATAAATGCTACATACAAATCCATTTGCTTTTCAAGTAATTCTCCACATGTGGATGTGGGCTATGGATTGACGTTGTGCGCAGGAGGATTGATGTGCTCGACATGAGATTGTTTTGAGGACAAGTGTGGTGTGAGGTGGTTTGATGAGTAAGTAACGTAAGGGTAAGAGAGATGTGTGGAAATAAAAAGGGCGTGGTTGGAGTTGAGAGAGCAGGAAGGAAGAGGGTGCTTTTGAATGGTTTGGGCACATGGAGAGAATGAGTTAGAAAAGATTGACAAGAGGATATTGTGTCGGAGTGGATGGGAACGAGGAGTACGAGGGAGACCAAATTGGAGGTGGAAAGATGGAGTGAAAAAGATTTTGTGTGATCGGGGGCCTGACAAGCAGGAGGGTGAAAGGAGGGCAAGGAATAGAGTGAATTGGAGCGATGTGGTATACAGGGGTTGACGTGCTGTCAGTGGAGTGAATTCAAGGCATGTGAAGCGTCTGGGGTAAACCATGGAAAGCTGTTGTCAGGTATGTTTATTCTGCGTGTGTTGGACGTGTTTCTTGTGTATGTACATGTGTATGGGGGGGGGGGTTGGGCCATTTCTTTCGTTCTGTTTCATTGCGGTACCTTGCAAACGCGGGAGACGGCGACCAAAGTATAAAAAAAAAAAAAAAAAAAAAATATTTATATTATTATTATATATATATATATATTATATATATATATATATATATACTATTATATATATAATGTTAGGTTTGCGGCAGGGGTG
The DNA here is from genome assembly GCF_036320965.1 of Panulirus ornatus. NCBI lineage: Eukaryota > Metazoa > Arthropoda > Malacostraca > Decapoda > Palinuridae > Panulirus > Panulirus ornatus. The sequence goes on along the minus strand of NC_092227.1, from coordinate 57,388,836 downwards.
TGTGATGTCTCCATGGTTGTTAATTTGATGTATGGATGGGGTTGTTAGGGAGGTGAATGCAAGAGTTTTGGACACGAGGGGCAAGGATGATGAAGTCTGTTGGGATTGAGAGTGCTTGGGAAGTGAGTCGTTGTTGTTCGCTGATGATACAGCGCTGGTGGCTGATTAATGTGAGAAATGCAGAAGCTGCGTGACTGAGTTTGGTAAAGTGTCTGTGAAAGAAGAAAGTTAAGAGTAAATGTGATAAGAGAAGGTTATTAGGTACAGTAGGGTTGAGGGTCAAGGTCAATTGGAGGTGAGTTTGAATGGAGAAAAAAAACTGGAGGAAGTGAAGTGTTTTAGATATCTGGGAGTGGATCTTGCAGCGGATTGGAACCATGGAGCGGAAGTGGTCATAGGGTGGGGGAGGGGGCGAAAAATTCTGGAGCCTGAAGCAATGTGAGGAATAGTCGAGAACATTTTATCTCGGAAAGCAAAAATGGGTATGTTTGAAGGAATAGTGGTTCCAACAATGTTGTTGGTTGCGAGGCAGGTTGGACTATGGGATAGAGTTGTGGCAGGAGGTATGGATGTGCTTGAATGAGATGTTTGTAGGAATTGTGTGTGTGTGGTGGTTGAATCGACGTACGTAACGTAAGGGTAAGAGAGATGTGTGGACAATAAAAAGAGCGTGTTGAGAGGCAGAAGAGGGTGTTTTGAAATGTGTTTGGTCAAAGGAGAGAATTGAATGAGGAAAGATTGACCAGAGGTATATGTGTCGGAGGTGGAGGGAACGAGGGAAGCGGCGGACAAATGGAGGTGGAAAGATGAACGTGAAAAGAATTTTGTGTGATCGGCGGGCCTCAACATGCAGGAGGGTGATTGAAAGAGGAGGGCAAGAGAATAGAGTGAATTGGGAGCTATGTGGTAACCGGGGTTGACGTTCTGTCAGTGGATTGAATCAGGCATGTGAAGCGTCTGGGGTAAACATGGAAAGCTGTGTAGGTTATGTATATTTGCGTGTGTGGACGTATGTGATATACATGTGTATGGGGGTGGTTGGGCCATTTCGTTCGGCTGTTTCCTTGCGCTACCTCACAAACGCGGGAGTACAGCGGCAAAAAAACTTTTTTTCATTATTATATATATATTTCTTTTCACACAATTTACCAAACTCAGTAACCAGCTTCTGCAGGATTCTCACATGAATCAGCCACCAGCGCTGTATCATCAGCGAACAACACAACTGACTCTCTTCCCAAGCTTTTTCATCCACAACAGGACTTAATACTTGCCCCTCTTTCCAAAAACTCTTGTCATTCACTCCCTAACAACCCCATCCATAAACAAATTAATATAACCATTGGAGTCATCACACACCCTGCCACAACCTACATTCACTGAGAACAATCACTTTCCTCTCTTCCTACACGTTACCACACTGGCCTCTTAATTCCTCGATAAAAACTTTTCATGCTTTAACAACTTGCCTCTCACACCATATATTCTTAATACCTCCACAGGATCTCTTTCACTATTCATATGCCTTCTCCATCTCCATAAATGCTACATACAAATCATTTGCTTTTCTAAGTATTTCTCACATACATTCTTCAAAGGCTAACAACCTGATCCAACACCAATCCTCTAACTTCTGAAACCACACTGCTCTTCCCAATCTGATGCTCTGTAATGCCTTCACCCTCTCAATCATCCCTCCAATATATTTACCAGGAATCATCAACAAACTTATACCTTCTGAAATTTGAGCACTCACTCTTATCCCCTTTGCCTTTGTACTAGGGCACTATGCACGCATTCCGCCAATCCTCAGGCACCCTCACCATGAGTCATACATACATTATGATACATTACCAACCAAGTCAAAATACAGTCACCCCCCTCTTTTTTAATAAAATTCCAATGCAATTACCATCCAAACCTACTGCCTTGCCGGCTTTCATCTTCCGCAAAGCTTTTACTACCTCCTCTCTGTGTACAAAAATCATTTTCCCTACCCCTCACTTTGCACACCACCTCGACCAAAACACCCTATATCTTGCCACCTCTATCTCAAACACATTCAACACAAACTTCAAAATACTCACTCCATCTCCTTCTCACATCACCATACTGGTTTCACTCCCCATTTGCGCCCTTCACTGAATGCCCATTTGTCTCCCTGGTTCTTACGCACTTTATTTTTCCTCCTTCCAGTAACATCTTTTTATTCTTCCTAAAAAATTTAATGATACTCTTCCCCAACTCTCATTTGCCCTCTTTTTCACCTCTTGAACCTTTCTCTTGATCTCCTGTCTCTTTCTTTTATACATCTCCGCCACTCAATTTCATTTTTACCCTGCAAAAATCGGTCAAATGCCTCTCTTCTTACTCTTTTCTCTTATAATGCTTACTTCTTCATCCCACCACTCACTACCCTTCTAATAACCCAACTCCCACTCTTATCATGCCACAGCATCTTTTGCGCTATCATCATAATTCGCCTTAATATACATCCCATTCCTCCCCCACTCCCCTTACTTACATTGTTCTCACCTTTTTCCAGTCTGTATCAGTCTCTCCTGGTACTTGCTCACACAGGTCTCCTTCCAAGTTACTTACTCTCACCACCCTCTTCACCCCAAACATTCATCTTGTTTTCTGATAACCCATACAACTCTTAACCTTTAGCGCTCCACAAGATAATTGATCAGACATCCTCCAGTTGCGACCTCTCAGCACATTACATCCAAAAGTCTCTCTTTCGCTGTGCCTGTCAATTAACACGTATTACAATAGCTTTCTGGCCATCTCTCCTATTACTCCGTTATAACTTATGTATATCTCGCTTTTAAAACCAGGTATTCCAATCACCAGTCCTTTTTCTGCACATAATCTACAAGCTCTTCACCATTCCATTTACACACTGAACCACCCCATGTATACCAATTATGCCCTTCAACTCGCCACATTACTCACCTTTGGCATTTCAAATCACCCATCACTGATAACTGGTTCGTCATCAAAACCACTAACACACTCATTCAGCTTGCTCCCAAAAACTTGCCTCTCATGATCTTTCTTCTCATGCCTGGTGCATATGCACCAATAATCACCTATTCTCCTTTTCCCTCCATCAACTTTCAGTTTTACCCATATTAATAGAGATTTTCCTTCTTACATTCTATCACATACTCCCAAACTCCTGTTTCAGGAGTACTGCTACTCCTTTCCCTTGCTCTTGTCCTCTCACTTAACCTCTGACTTTACTCCCAAGACATTCCCAAACCACTCTTCCCTTACCTTGAGCTTCGTTTCACTCAGAGCCAAAACATCCATGTTCCTTTCCTCAAACATAATACCTATCTCTCTTTTTTTACATCTTGGTTACATCACACACCATTTAGACACCCAGTCTGACGCCTTCGAGTGAGGGTTGAGCACTTCCTCCGCGTTGTCTCCTTCTGTTCCCATTTTAGAAAGTTAAAAAATTACTGGAGGGGAGGATTCCTGGACCAACGCTACCTCCCCTCTAGTGCCTTCTACGACAAGCGAGGATATGCGTGGGAAGTATTCTTTCACCCCTAGATCCCCAGGAGTAATATATATATAATTTATATATACATACATATATACATTACACATACACACGCACATATGCACCACACACTATACATATATATACATATGAAAAAAAGTAAGAAATAATTTAGGAAACTGGAAACTTCCTAGCTTGAAATGAATGAGAAAATGAATGTCACATGATGTTTCAACCTTGGCTATGGAAAAGGGAAAGGCATAATATTTACACTAACGTCAATAGTAGTTCTCATCATTGAACCTCTGTATCAATAAGCTTCAATGTCTAAGTTCATGCACACATATACATATATTTACATATGAAAATGTTAAGAATAATTTAGAAAACTGAACTTTAGCTTGAAATGAAAAAGAAAGAAATAAAATGAATGTCACATAATGGTTCACCTCATGGCTATGGAAAAGGGAAATGTATTATAATTTACTTACACAAGTCTATAGTAGTTTTTCATCAATTTAACCACTGTATCCAGTACTGCCTGGACCACTTATCTTAACATGACGGAATATGCTTATGATGTTTCTCAATTGTCTTCATTACACAAAGTACAACCATATCTTGGCTACACGAGGGTAGGTAGTTGGTCACTCTCGTCGCCATAATAATAAAGCCTTGACAGACCAAAAAGTTCTATCTGGACCTACATCTTAGCCAGTACATTCATGAAAAACACCTTTTTCTTTCCATTCTCTATATAATATATACATTATACATGAAATGGACAAACCCCTTCCCCCATATGTGCACGAGGATCGCCGGAGGAGGAAATGATAAACAAGGCCCATTGTTCACACGTCTCTAAGCTGTCATGTTTAAAGCCACGAGACCAAGCTCCCTTTCAACATCCAGGCCAACAAAACTTTCCATGGTTTACCCCAGACGCTTCAACATGTCTGGTTCAAGCATGACAGCACTTCGACCTGGTTACCACATCGTTCCAAGTCCTCTATCCTTGGCCATGCCCTACACCTCTGCATGTTCAGGCCCGTTGCTCAAAATCTTTTTTCATTCCATCTTTCCACCTCCAATTTGTCTCCCACTTCTCGTTCCTCCACCTCTGACACATAATCCTCTTTGTCAGTCTTTACTCACTCATTCTCTCCAGGTGACCAAACATTTGAAACACCCTTCTTCTTGCTTCTCTCAACCAACAACTTTTTTTTTAAACACATATCTCTTACCTTTCATTATCTTACTTGATCAAACCACCTCCCACCTCATATGTACTAAAACATCTCATTTCAACACAACCACCCTCCTCCACCACACTCTACCTACAAGCCATGCGTCGAACCATTCTAACGTTGTTGGAAACTATTCTTTAAACTACCCATTTTTGCTTTCCAAGATAATGTTCTTACCTTCCATTACCATTCTTCATTTCTCCAGAATTTTACCCCTACCCTCCTGTGACTCACTTCACTTCATGGTTCCATGCTTGCCAAATCATTCCCAGATATTTAAAACCTATCACTTCCTCCAGTTTTACTCCATTCAAACTTACCTCCCAATTGATTTGTCCTCAACCTACTGATACTAATAACATTGCTATTATTCACACTTCTTTCAGCTTCTTCTTTCCACACTTTACAAATTCGTCACCAGCTTCATGCCGTTTCTTATGCGATCAGCCACCAAAACGCTGTATCATCATGCGAATAACTAACTGACTACTCCCCAAGCCCTCTCATCCACAACAGGGGGGTGGGGGGACTGCATACTTGCCCTTCTCCAAAAACTCATGCATTCACCTCCCCTAAACAACCCCATCCATAAACTAATTAAACAGCCATGGAGACATCACAAAACCCTGCCGCAACCTACATTCTCTGGGAACCAATCACTTTCCTCTCTTCTTACTCATACACATGCCTTTCATCTCGATAAAAAAAAAACTTTTCACTGCTTCTAGGGAACTTGCCCCCCTCCACCATATATCTTTAATACCTTCCACAGAGCATCTCTATCAACTCTATCATATGCATTTCTCCACGGTCCATAAAGGCTACATACAATCCATTTTTTTTTTTAAGTATTTCTCACTGCATTCTTCAAAGCAAACAATGTATTCAGCACATTCTCTACCACTTCTGAAAACCAACTGCTCTTCCCCAATTGATACTCTGTATATGCCTTCACCCTCTCAATCCAATACCCTCCATATAATTTCTAGGAATATCACAACTTAATACTCTGTAATTTGAACCCCATTTATCCCTTTGACTCTGTGCAATGGCACTATGCATGCATTTCGCCAATACTCGGCACTCACCTTGAGCCTTACTACATTGAACCTCACCAACCAGCACCACTTTTTTTTAATACATTCACTGCAATACCATCCAAATCCGCTGCCTTGCCGGCTTTCATCTTCTGAAAGCTTTCACTACCTCTTGACCAAAACAACCTATATCTCGCACTTATCATCTAAAACATTCAATTAAACCTTCAAAAACACTCACTCCATCTCCTTTCTCACACACCACTATTTGTGATTACCTCCCTATTAGCCCCCTTCACCTATGTTCCATTTGTTCTATGTTCTTACACACTTTATTACCCCTCAAAACATCTTTTTTATTATTATTATTATTTGCTTTGTCGCTGCTCCCGCGTTTGCGATAGGTAGCACCAGGAAAAACGACGAAAGAGAAAATGGCACAACCACCACATTACACAAATGTACACACACACACGCCACACACGCAAATTACTTACCCTTACATCTCATGTAACTATATATACACACACCAGGACACATACATATATACCCATGCACACAATTCACACTTGTCTGCCCTTATTCATTCCCATCGCCACCTCACATCATTGGAATAATACATCCCCCTCCCCCCATCATGTGTGCGATTGGTAGCACTAGGAAAAAACAACAAAGGCCCCATTCGTTTCACACGGTCTCCAGCTGTCAAGCAATAATGCCCGAGACCACAGCTCCCTTTCCACATCAGGGCCCACACAAAACTTTCCCATGTTTACCCAGACGCATCCACATGCCCCTGAATCAATCCACTGACGGCACGTCAACCCTGGTTATAACCACATCGATCCAATTCACTATATTCCTTGCCGCTTTCACCCTCCTGCATGGTTCAGGCCCCGATCACACAAAATCTTTTTCACTCCATCTTTCCACCTCCAATTTGGTCTCCCACCTTCTTACTCTTTCCTCCCCCTATGACACATATATCTTCTTGGTCAATCTTTCCTCAACTCATTCTCTCCATGTGCCCAAACCATTTCAATAACACCTCTTCTGCTCTCTCAACCACGCTCTTTTTATTTCACACAATCTTCTCTTACCCTTACATTACTTACTAGATCAACACCTCACACCCACACATATCTAAACATATCATTTCAGCAATCCCACCCTCCTGCGCACAACTCTATCCATAGCCACGCCTCGCAAAACCTTCATACATTGTTGGAACAATATTCCTTCAACATACCATTTTGCTTTCCGTATACATGTCCGACATTCCAAAATTCTTCAAGTCTCCCAGGATTTTCGCCCCCTCCCCACCTTATTTATCTTCCTAATATTTAGGATACTCTCTCACCCCAACTATCATTTGCCCTTTTTTTCACCTCTTGCACCTTTCTCTTGACCTCCTGTCTCTTTCTTTTATACTTCTCCCACTCAATTGCATTTTTTCCCTGCAAAAATCGTCCAAATGCCTCTCTCTTCTCTTTCACTAATACTCTTACTTCTTCATCCCACCACTCACTACCCTTTCTAAACAGCCCACCTCCCACTCTTCTCATGCCACAAGCATCTTTTGCGCAATCCATCACTGATTCCCTAAATACATCCCATTCCTCCCCCACTCCCCTTACTTCCATTGTTCTCACCTTTTTCCATTCTGTACACAGTCTCTCCTGATACTTCTTCACACAGGTCTCCTTCCCAAGCTCACTTACTCTCACCACCTTCTTCACCCCAACATTCACTCTTCTTTTCTGAAAACCCATACTAATCTTCACCTTAGCCTCCACAAGATAATGATCAGACATCCCTCCAGTTGCACCTCTCAGCACATTGACATCCAAAAGTCTCTCTTTCGCACGCCTGTCCATTAACACGTAATCCAATAACGCTCTCTGGCCATCTCTCCTACTTACATAAGTATACTTATGTATATCTCGCTTTTTAAACCAGGTATTCCCGATCATCAGTCCTTTTTCAGCACATAAATCTACAAGCTCTTCACCATTTCCATTTACAACACTGAACACCCCATGCATACCAATTATTCCCTCAACTGCCACATTACTCACCTTTGCATTCAAATCACCCATCACTATAACCCGGTCTCGTGCATCAAAACCGCTAACACACTCATTTAGCTGTTCCCAAAACACTTGCCTCTCATGATCTTTCTTCTCATGCCCAGGTGCATATGCACCAATAATCACCCACCTCTCTCCATCAACTTTCAGTTTTACCCATATTAATTGAGATGTTGAGATGTATGGGTATATATATTTGTGCATGTGGACATGTATGTACATATATGTGTATGTGGGTGGGTTGGGCCATTCTTTCGTATGTTTCCTTGTGCTACCTTGCTAACGTGGGAGACAGCAACAAAGCAAAATAAAAATGTATAATATATATATATGCATATCTTTTTTTCTTTTTCTTTCATATTATTTGCCATTTCCCGTGTTAGCGAGGTAACGGTAAGAACAGAGGACTGGGCCTTTGAGGGAATATCCTCACCTGGCCCCCTTCTCTGTTCCTTCTATTGGAAAATTAAAAAAAAACGAGAGGGGAGGATTTCCAGCCACCGGCTCACACACATATATATATATATATATATATATATATATATATATATATATATATATATATATTTTTTTTTTTTTATACTTTGTCGCTGTCTCCCGCGTTTGCGAGGTAGCGCGAGGAAACAGACGAAAGAAATGGCCCAACCCCCCCCCCCCATACACATGTACATACACACGTCCACACACGCAAATATACATACCTACACAGCTTTCCATGGTTTACCCCAGACGCTTCACATGCCTTGATTCAATCCACTGACAGCACGTCAAACCCTGTATACCACATCGCTCCAATTCACTCTATTCCTTGCCCTCCTTTCACCCTCCTGCATGTTCAGGCCCCGATCACACAAAATCTTTTTCACTCCATCTTTCCACCTCCAATTTGGTCTCCCTCTTCTCCTTGTTCCCTCCACCTCCGACACATATATCCTCTTGGTCAATCTTTCCTCACTCATTCTCTCCATGTGCCCAAACCATTTCAAAACACCCTCTTCTGCTCTCTCAACCACGCTCTTTTTATTTCCACACATTTCTCTTACCCTTACGTTACTTACTCGATCAAACCACCTCACACCACACATTGTCCTCAAACATCTCATTTCCAGCACATCCATCCTCCTGCGCACAACTCTATCCATAGCCCACGCCTCGCAACCATACAACATTGTTGGAACCACTATTCCTTCAAACATACCCATTTTTGCTTTCCGAGATAATGTTCTCGACTTCCACACATTTTTCAAGGCTCCCAAAATTTTCGCCCCCTCCCCCACCCTATGATCCACTTCCGCTTCCATGGTTCCATCCGCTGACAGATCCACTCCCAGATATCTAAAACACTTCACTTCCTCCAGTTTTTCTCCATTCAAACTCACCTCCCAATTGACTTGACCCTCAACCCTACTGTACCTAATAACCTTGCTCTTATTCACATTTACTCTTAACTTTCTTCTTCCACACACTTTACCAAACTCAGTCACCAGCTTCTGCAGTTTCTCACATGAATCAGCCACCAGCGCTGTATCATATATATATATATATATATATATATATATATACTCTTAACTTTCTTCTTTCACACACTTTACCAAACTCAGTCACCAGCTTCTGCAGTTTCTCACATGAATCAGCCACCAGCGCTGTATCATCAGCGAACAACAACTGACTCACTTCCCAAGCTCTCTCATCCCCAACAGACTTCATACTTGCCCCTCTTTCCAAAACTCTTGCATTCACCTCCCCAACAACCCCATCCATAAACAAATTAAACAACTATGGAGACATCACACAACCCTGCCGCAAACCTACATTCACTGAGAACCAATCACTTTCCTCTCTTCCCATATATATATATATATATATATATATATATATACATATATATATATATATATATATATATATATATATATATATATATATATATATATATATATATATATTTTTTTTTTTTTCATACTATTCGCTATTTACCGCAATAGCGAGGTAGCGTTAAGAACAGAGGACTGGGCCTTTGAGGGAATATCCTCACCTGGCCCTCTTCTCTGTTCCTTCTTTTGGAAAATTAAAAAAAAAAAATAAAAAAAAAATATATATATAAATATATATATATATATATATTTATTTTTTTGCTTTGTCGCTGTCTCCCGCGTTTGCGAGGTAGCACAAGGAAACAGACGAAAGAAATGGCCCAACCCACCCCATATATATATATATATATATATATATATATATATATATATATATATATATATATATATATATATATATATATATATATTTATTTATTTTTTTGCTTTGTCGCTGTCTCCCGCGTTTGCGAGGTAGCGCAAGGAAACAGACGAAAGAAATGGCCCAACCCACCCCATACACATGTATATACATACGTCCACACACACGCAAATGTACATACCTACACAGCTTTCCATGGTTTACCACAGACGCTTCACATGCCTTGATTCAATCCACTGACAGCACGTCGACCCCGGTATACCACATCGCTCCAATTCACTCTATTCCTTGCCCTCCTTTCACCCTCCTGCATGTTCAGGCCCCGATCACACAAAATCTTTTTCACTCCATCTTTCCACCTCCAATTTGGTCTCCCTCTTCTCCTTGTTCCCTCCACCTCCGACACATATATCCTCTTGGTCAATCTTTCCTCACTCATTCTCTCCATGTGACCAAACCATTTCAAAACACCCTCTTCTGCTCTCTCAACCACGCTCTTTTTATTTCCACACATCTCTCTTACCCTTACGTTACTTACTCGATCAAACCACCTCACACCACACATTGTCCTCAAACATCTCATTTCCAGCACATCCATCCTCCTGCGCACAACTCTATCCATAGTCCACGCCTCGCAACCATACAACATTGTTGGAACCACTATTCCTTCAAACATACCCATTTTTGCTTTCCGAGATAATGTTCTCGACTTCCAGACATTCTACGAGGCTCCCAGAATTTTCGCCCCCTCCCCCACCCTATGATCCACTTCCGCTTCCATGGTTCCATCCGCTGCCAGATCTACTCCCAGATATCTAAAACACTTCACTTCCTCCAGTTTTTCTCCATTCAAACTCACCTCCCAATTGACTTGACCCTCAACCCTACTGTACCTAATAACCTTGCTCTTATTCACATTTACTCTTAACTTTCTTCTTTCACACACTTTACCAAACTCAGTCACCAGCTTCTGCAGTTTCTCACATGGATCAGCCACCAGCGCTGTATCATCAGCGAACAACAACTGACTCACTTCCCAAGCTCTCTCATCCCCAACAGACTTCATACTTGCCCCTCTTTCCAAAACTCTTGCATTTACCTCCCTAACAACCCCATCCATAAACAAATTAAACAACCATGGAGACATCACACACCCCTGCCGCAAACCTACATTCACTGAGAACCAATCACTTTCCTCTCTTCCTACACGTACACATGCCTTACATCCTCGATAAAAACTTTTCACTGCTTCTAACAACTTGCCTCCCACACCATATATTCTTAATACCTTCCACAGAGCATCTCTATCAACTCTATCATATGCCTTCTCCAGATCCATAAATGCTACATACAAATCCATTTGCTTTTCTAAGTATTTCTCACATGTGGATGTGGGCTATGGATAGAGTTGTGCGCAGGAGGATTGATGTGCTAGAAATGAGATGTTTGAGGACAATGTGTGGTGTGAGGTGGTTTGATCGAGTAAGTAACGTAAGGGTAAGAGAGATGTGTGGAAATAAAAAGAGCGTGGTTGAGAGAGCAGAAGAGGGTGTTTTGAAATGGTTTGGGCACATGGAGAGAATGAGTGAGGAAAGATTGACCAAGAGGATATATGTGTCGGAGGTGGAGGGAACGAGGAGAAGAGGGAGACCAAATTGGAGGTGGAAAGATGGAGTGAAAAAGATTTTGTGTGATCGGGGCCTGAACATGCAGGAGGGTGAAAGGAGGGCAAGGAATAGAGTGAATTGGAGCGATGTGGTATACAGGGGTTGACGTGCTGTCAGTGGAGTGAATCAAGGCATGTGAAGCGTCTGGGGTAAACCATGGAAAGCTGTGTAGGTATGTATATTTGCGTGTGTGGACGTGTGTATGTACATGTGTATGGGGGGGGGGGGTTGGGCCATTTCTTTCGTCTGTTTCCTTGCGCTACCTTGCAAACGCGGGAGACGGCGACAAAGTATAAAAAAAAAAAAAAAAAAAAAATATATATATATATATATATATATATATATATATATATATATATATATATATATATATATATATAATGTAGGTTTGCGGCAGGGGTGTGTGATGTCTCCATGGTTGTTTAATTTGTTTATGGATGGGGTTGTTAGGGAGGTGAATGCAAGAGTTTTGGAAAGAGGGGCAAGGATGAAGTCTGTTGGGGATGAGAGAGCTTGGGAAGTGAGTCAGTTGTTGTTCGCTGATGATACAGCGCTGGTGGCTGATTCATGTGAGAAACTGCAGAAGCTGGTGACTGAGTTTGGTAAAGTGTGTGAAAGAAGAAAGTTAAGAGTAAATGTGAATAAGAGCAAGGTTATTAGGTACAGTAGGGTTGAGGGTCAAGTCAATTGGGAGGTGAGTTTGAATGGAGAAAAACTGGAGGAAGTGAAGTGTTTTAGATATCTGGGAGTGGATCTGGCAGCGGATGGAACCATGGAAGCGGAAGTGGATCATAGGGTGGGGGAGGGGGCGAAAATTCTGGGAGCCTTGAAGAATGTGTGGAAGTCGAGAACATTATCTCGGAAAGCAAAAATGGGTATGTTTGAAGGAATAGTGGTTCCAACAATGTTGTATGGTTGCGAGGCGTGGACTATGGATAGAGTTGTGCGCAGGAGGATGGATGTGCTGGAAATGAGATGTTTGAGGACAATGTGTGGTGTGAGGTGGTTTGATCGAGTAAGTAACGTAAGGGTAAGAGAGATGTGTGGAAATAAAAAGAGCGTGGTTGAGAGAGCAGAAGAGGGTGTTTTGAAATGGTTTGGTCACAAGGAGAGAATGAATGAGGAAAGATTGACCAAGAGGATATATGTGTCGGAGGTGGAGGGAACGAGGAGAAGAGGGAGACCAAATTGGAGGTGGAAAGATGAAGTGAAAAAGATTTTGTGTGATCGGGGCCTCAACATGCAGGAGGGTGAAAGGAGGGCAAGGAATAGAGTGAATTGGAGCGATGTGGTATACCGGGGTTGACGTGCTGTCAGTGGATTGAATCAAGGCATGTGAAGCGTCTGGGGTAAACCATGGAAAGCTGTGTAGGTATGTATATTTGCGTGTGTGGACGTATGTATATACATGTGTATGGGGGTGGGTTGGGCCATTTCTTTCGTCTGTTTCCTTGCGCTACCTCACAAACGCGGGAGACAGCGGCAAAAAAAACTTTTTTTCATATATATATATATATTTTTTCACACACTTTACCAAACTCAGTCACCAGCTTCTGCAGTTTCTCACATGAATCAGCCACCAGCGCTGTATCATCAGCGAACAACAACTGACTCACTTCCCAAGCTTTTTCATCCACAACAGACTTCATACTTGCCCCTCTTTCCAAAACTCTTGCATTCACCTCCCTAACAACCCCATCCATAAACAAATTAAATAACCATGGAGACATCACACACCCCTGCCACAAACCTACATTCACTGAGAACCAATCACTTTCCTCTCTTCCTACACGTACACATGCCTTACATCCTCGATAAAAACTTTTCACTGCTTCTAACAACTTGCCTCTCACACCATATATTCTTAATACCTTCCACAGAGCATCTCTATCAACTCTATCATATGCCTTCTCCATCTCCATAAATGCTACATACAAATCCATTTGCTTTTCTAAGTATTTCTCACATACATTCTTCAAAGCAAACACCTGATCCACACATCCTCTACCACTTCTGAAACCACACTGCTCTTCCCCAATCTGATGCTCTGTACATGCCTTCACCCTCTCAATCAATACCCTCCAATATAATTTACCAGGAATACTCAACAAACTTATACCTCTGAAATTTGAGCACTCACTCTTATCCCCTTTGCCTTTGTACAATGGCACTATGCACGCATTCCGCCAATCCTCAGGCACCTCACCATGAGTCATACATACATTAAATAACCTTACCAACCAGTCAATAATACAGTCACCCCCTTTTTTAATAAATTCCACTGCAATACCATCCAAACCTACTGCCTTGCCGGCTTTCATCTTCCGCAAAGCTTTTACTACCTCCTCTCTGTTTACCAAATCATTTTCCCTAACCCTCTCACTTTGCACACCACCTCGACCAAAACACCCTATATCTGCCACTCTATCATCAAACACATTCAACAAACCTTCAAAATACTCACTCCATCTCCTTCTCACATCACCACTACTTGTTATCACCTCCCCATTTGCGCCCTTCACTGAAGTTCCCATTTGCTCCCTTGTCTTACGCACTTTATTTACCTCCTTCCAGAACATCTTTTTATTCTTCCTAAAATTTAATGATACTCTCTCACCCCAACTCTCATTTGCCCTCTTTTTCACCTCTTGCACCTTTCTCTTGATCTCCTGTCTCTTTCTTTTATACATCTCCCACTCAATTTCATTTTTACCCTGCAAAAATCGTCCAAATGCCTCTCTCTTCTCTTTCACTTATAATCTTACTTCTTCATCCCACCACTCACTACCCTTTCTAATCAACCCAACTCCCACTCTTCTCATGCCACAAGCATCTTTTGCGCAATCCATCACTAATTCCTTAAATACATCCCATTCCTCCCCCACTCCCCTTACTTCCATTGTTCTCACCTTTTTCCATTCTGTACTCAGTCTCTCCTGGTACTTGCTCACACAAGTCTCCTTCCCAAGTTCACTTACTCTCACCACCCTCTTCACCCCAACATTCACTCTTGTTTTCTGATAACCCATACAAATCTTCACCTTAGCCTCCACAAGATAATGATCAGACATCCCTCCAGTTGCGCCTCTCAGCACATTAACATCCAAAAGTCTCTCTTTCGCGTGCCTGTCAATTAACACGTAATCCAATAATGCTTTCTGGCCATCTCTCCTACTTACCTCCGTATACTTATGTATATCTCGCTTTTTAAACCAGGTATTCCCAATCACCAGTCCTTTTTCAGCACATAAATCTACAAGCTCTTCACCATTTCCATTTACAACACTGAACACCCCATGTATACCAATTATTCCCTCAACTGCCACATTACTCACCTTTGCATTCAAATCACCCATCACTATAACCTGGTCTCGTGCATCAAAACCACTAACACACTCATTCAGCTGCTCCCAAAACACTTGCCTCTCATGATCTTTCTTCTCATGCCCAGGTGCATATGCACCAATAATCACCTATCTCTCTCCATCAACTTTCAGTTTTACCCATATTAATAGAGAATTTACCTTCTTACATTCTATCACATACTCCCACAACTCCTGTTTCAGGAGTACTGCTACTCCTTCCCTTGCTCTTGTCCTCTCACTAACCCCTGACTTTACTCCCAAGACATTCCCAAACCACTCTTCCCCTTTACCCTTGAGCTTCGTTTCACTCAGAGCCAAAACATCCAGGTTCCTTTCCTCAAACATACTACCTATCTCTCCTTTTTTTACATCTTGGTTACATCCACACACATTTAGACACCCCAGTCTGAGCCTTCGAGGAGGATGAGCACTCCCCGCGTGACTCCTTCTGTTTCCCATTTTAGAAAGTTAAAAAATACAAGGAGGGGAGGATTCCTGGACCCCCGCTCCCGTCCCCTCTAGTCGCCTTCTACGACACGCGAGGAATGCGTGGGAAGTATTCTTTCACCCCTATCCCCAGGGATAATATATATATATATATATATATACATACATATATACATACACATACACACGCACATATACGCACACACACACATATACATATATATACATATGAAAAAAGTAAGAAATAATTTAGGAAACTGAAACTTCTAGCTTGAAATGAAATGAGAAAATGAATGTCACATGATGGTTCAACCTCTGGCTATGGAAAAGGGAAATGCATAATTTATTTACACAAACGTCAATAGTAGTTCTCATCAATTTAACCACTGTATCAATAAGCTTCAATGTCTAAGCTACATACACACATATACATATATATACATATGAAAAATGTAAGAAATAATTTAGAAAACTGAAACTTCTAGCTTGAAATGAAAATGAAAGAAATAAAATGAATGTCACATAATGGTTCAACCTCTGGCTATGGAAAAGGGAAATGTATAATTTACTTACACAAACGTCAATAGTAGTTTTCATCAATTTAACCACTGTATCATACTGCCTGGACCACTTCTCTTAACATGAAACTGGAATATTGGCTTATGATGTTTCTCAATTGTCTTCATTACACAAAGTACAACCATATCTTGGATACACGAGGGTAGGTAGTTGGTCATCCGCCATAATAATAAAGCCTTGACAGACCAAAAGTTTATCTGGACCTCAACTTTTCCAGTACATTCATGAAAAACACCTTTTTGCTTTCCATCTCTATATATATATATACATATACATGAAATGACAACCCCTTCCCCCCATATGTGCACGAGGTATCGCGAGGAAATGATAACAAAGGCCACATTCGTTCACACAGTCTCTAGCTGTCATGTATAATGCACCGAGACCACAGCTCCCTTTCCACATCCAGGCCCAACAAAACTTTCCATGGTTTACCCCAGACGCTTCACATGACCTGGTTCAATCCATTGACAGCACTTCGACCCTGGTATACCACATCGTTCCAAGTCACTCTATTCCTTGCATGCCTTTCACCCTCCTGCATGTTCAGGCCCCGTTTGCTCAAAATCTTTTTCATTCCATCTTTCCACCTCCAATTTGGTCTCCCACTTCTCGTTCCCTCCACCTCTGACACATACATCCTCTTTGTCAATCTTTCCTCACTCATTCTCTCCAGGTGACCAAACCATTTTGAAACACCCTCTTCTGCTCTCTCAACCACACACTTTTTTTTACTACACATATCTCTTACCCTTTCATTACTTACTTGATCAAACCACCTCCCACCACATATTGTCCTCAAACATCTCATTTCCAACACATCCACCCTCCTCCACACAACTCTACCTACAGCCCATGCGTCGCAACCATATAACGTTGTTGGAAACTATTCCTTTAAACATACCCATTTTTGCTTTCCAAGATAATGTTCTTACCTTCCATACATTCTTCAATTCTCCCAGAACTTTTGCCCCCTCCCCCACCCTGTGACTCACTTCCACTTCCATGGTTCCATCCGCTGCCAAATCCATTCCCAGATATTTAAAACACTTCACTTCCTCCAGTTTTTCTCCATTCAAACTTACCTCCCAATTGATTTGTCCCTCAACCCTACTGTACCTAATAACCTTGCTCTTATTCACACTTCTTTCAGCTTTCTTCTTTCACACACTTTACCAAATTCAGTCACCAGCTTCTGCAGTTTCTTATGCGAATCAGCCACCAACGCTGTATCATCAGCGAATAACAACTGACTCACTCCCCAAGCCCTCTCATCCACAACAGACTGCATACTTGGCCCTCTCTCCAAAACTCATGCATTCACCTCCCTAACAACCCCATCCATAAACAAATTAAACAGCCATGGAGACATCACAAACCCCTGCCGCAAACCTACATTCACTGGGAACCAATCACTTTCCTCTCTTCTTACTCATACACATGCCTTACATCCTCGATAAAAACTTTTCACTGCTTCTAGGAACTTGCCCCCCTCCCACCATATACTCTTTAATACCTTCCACAGAGCATCTCTATCAACTCTATCATATGCCTTCTCCAGGTCCATAAATGCTACATACAAATCCATTTTTTTTTTTAAGTATTTCTCACATGCATTCTTCAAAGCAAACACCTGATCAGCACATCCTCTACCACTTCTGAAACCACACTGCTCTTCCCCAATCTGATACTCTGTATATGCCTTCACCCTCTCAATCAATACCCTCCCATATAATTTCCTAGGAATACTCAACAAACTTATACCTCTGTAATTTGAACCCTCACCTTTATCCCCTTTGCCTCTGTACAATGGCACTATGCATGCATTTCGCCAATCCTCAGGCACTTCACCATGAGCCATACATACATTGAATATCCTCACCAACCAGTCACCACCTTTTTTTTAATAAATTCCACTGCAATACCATCCAAATCCGCTGCCTTGCCGGCTTTCATCTTCTGCAAAGCTTTCACTACCTCTTGACCAAAACACCCTATATCTGCCACTCTATCATCTAACACATTCAATAAACCTTCAAAACACTCACTCCATCTCCTTCTCACATCACCACTATTTGTTATTACCTCCCTATTAGCCCCCTTCACCAATGTTCCCATTTGTTCTCTTGTCTTACACACTTTATTTACCTCCTTCCAAAACATCTTTTTTATTATTATTATTATTTTGCTTTGTCGCTGTCTCCCGCGTTTGCGAGGTAGCACAAGGAAACAGACGAAAGAAATGGCACAACCCACCCCCATACACAATGTACACACACACACGCCCACACACGCAAATATACTTACCTATACATCTCAATGTACACATATATATACACACACAGACACATACATATATACCCATGCACACAATTCACACTGTCTGCCCCTATTCATTCCCATCGCCACCTCACCACACATGGAATACCATCCCCCTCCCCCCTCATGTGTGCGAGGTAGCACTAGGAAAAAACAACAAAGGCCCCATTCGTTCACACGGTCTCCAGCTGTCATGCAATAATGCCCGAAACCACAGCTCCCTTTCCACATCCAGGGCCCACACAACTTTCCATGGTTTACCCCAGACGCATCACATGCCCTGATTCAATCCACTGACAGCACGTCAACCCTGGTATACCACATCGATCCAATTCACTCTATTCCTTGCCCGCCTTTCACCCTCCTGCATGTTCAGGCCCCGATCACACAAAATCTTTTTCACTCCATCTTTCCACCTCCAATTTGGTCTCCCACTTCTCCTCGTTCCCTCCACCTATGACACATATATCTTCTTGGTCAATCTTTCCTCACTCATTCTCTCCATGTGCCCAAACCATTTCAATACACCCTCTTCTGCTCTCTCAACCACGCTCTTTTTATTTCCACACATCTCTCTTACCCTTACATTACTTACTCGATCAAACCACCTCACACCACACATAGTCCTCAAACATCTCATTTCCAGCACATCCACCCTCCTGCGCACAACTCTATCCATAGCCCACGCCTCGCAACCATACAACATTGTTGGAACCACTATTCCTTCAAACATACCCATTTTTGCTTTCCGAGATAATGTTCTCGACTTCCACACATTCTTCAAGTCTCCCAGGATTTTCGCCCCCTCCCCCACCTTATTTATTCTTCCTAAAATTTAATGATACTCTCTCACCCCAACTCTCATTTGCCCTCTTTTTCACCTCTTACACTTTTTTCTTGACCTCCTGCCTCTTTCTTCTATACATCTCCCAGTCATTTGCACTATTTCCCTGCAAAAGTCATCCAAATGTCTCTATTTTCTCTTTCACTAATAATCTTACTTCTTCATCCCACCACTCACTTCCCTTTCTAATCTAACCACCTCCCAAACTTCTCATGCCACAAGCATCTTTTGTGCAAGCCATCACTGCTTCCCTAAATACATCGCATTCCTCCCCCACTCCCCTCACGTCCTTTGCTCTCACCTTTTTCCATTCTGCACTTAGTCTCTCCTGGTACTTCCTCCTCAAACAAATCTCCTTCCCAAGCTCACTTACTCTCACCACTCTCTTCACCCAAACATATTCTCTTCTTTTCTGAAAACCTCTATAAATCTTCAACTTTGCCTCCACAAGCTAATGATCAAACATCCCTCCGGTTGCACCTCTCAGCACATTAACATCCAAAAGTCTCTCTTTCACATGCCTATCAATTAGCATGTAATCCAATAATGCTCTCTGGCCATCTCTCTTACGCACTTTATTTACCTCCTTCCAAAACATCTTTTTATTCTTCCTAAAATTTAATGATACTCTCTCACCCCAACTCTCATTTGCCCTCTTTTTTACCTCTTACACTTTTACATAAGTATACTTATGTTTATCTCTCTTTTTAAACCAGGTATTCCCAATCACCAGTCCTTTTTCAGCACACAAATCTACAAGCTCTTCACCATTTCCATTTACAACACTGAACACCCCATGTACACCAATTATTCCCTCAACTGCCACATTACTCACCTTTGCATTCAAATCACCCATCACTATAACCTGGTCTCGTGCATCAAAACTGCTCTCACAGTCACTCAGCTGCTCCAAAAACACTTGCCTCTCATGATCTTTCTTCTCATGCCCAGGTGGATAGGCACCAATAATCACCCATCTCTCTCCATCCACTTTCAGTTTTACCCATATCAATCTAGAGTTTACTTTCTTACACTCTATCACATACTCCCATAACTCCTGTTTCAGTAGTGCTACTGCTGCTTCCTTTGCTCTTGTCCTCTCACCAACCCTGACTTTACTTACAAAACGTTCCCAAACCACTCTTCACCTTTACCCTTGAGCTTCGTTTCACTCAGAGTCAAAACATCCAAGTTCCTTTCCTCAAACATACTACCTATCTCTCCTTTTTCTCATCTTGGTTACATCCACACACATTTAGACAGCCCAATCTAAGCCTTCGAGGAGGAAGAGCACTCCCCGCATGACTCCTTCTTCTGTTTTCCCTTTTAGAAAGTTCAAATACAAGGAGGGGAGCGTTTCTAGCCCCCGCCACTCCTGTCCCCTTTAGTCGCATTCTACGACATGCAGGGAATGCGTGGGGAGTATTCTTTCTCCCCTACCCCCAGGGATATAAAAATGTTTACTATAATAGTGACAATAGTTGCTACACAAATCTTCCTTTCCACTATGATGTATCTTCATCTTCTTTGGTGATTCATGGGTGGCTATTATTTTTTCCAAGTTGTTAAGCTGCAAGTGATATCTATGAATAAGATTAAAAATCCCACATCAGGTGGGGACTCCAAGGAAGGCATGAAGGTTAGGCTCTTCGAACACTGTTCAGCACAATGGAAATACAAATACAGAAATGGCTTGGCACAATGAAAGGGGTAATAAGAAATACCACAAGATACTTACCATCAGGTCGACCCAGATGTGAGCAAAGAACAACACTCTTGGCCTTCTTGTCAAGTGCAAATTTGATGCTGTCCAGAGCAGCAACAATACGCTGATTGTTTGTTATTTTGCCATCCTTCTGAGGCACATTGAAATCCACCCTGCAAAGTACATATAACTAACATTACAAATTTGTTTTCTCTTCAGTAACAAGTAATGACATCAGATGGACTTTACAGCACAAGTAAACGAATTTACAAATCAATGCAAGTTTAATACAAAACTGTATTCAAAAGATTCTTACAATTTTAGCCTCTAATCAGATCTCTCAATACATTTATACTGCTTAGTAAAGGGGGACTCAACATAAACTATGAACTGTGTTTTCATGAAATTAATCAATATTAGGGCAATCTATGATGGTGGTATACCTAAGGCCACCATATACAAAAATAATTCTCTCCTTTGCATGCCTATCAATTAGTACATGATCCAAAAGCTGTTCTCCATTTTCATTCACAACACCATGGCCCCAATTATACCCTATACTGTCACATTACCAAAATTTCATGCTCAAAAAATTCATCATCAATAATACTCAATCCCCTGTATCAAAACTAGAGACTCATTCACTCAGCTCTTCCCAAGACACTCACCTCTCTTCCTTAGTCCTCTTGATTTCAAGTATACAGGCACTAATAATCACAGTCACAATCATCAATATTTTGTAACCTACTTTCAGTTTCACCCACTTCAGTCTGGGGTTCACTTCCTTGCACTCTTTCACACATTCCCACAACTCCTCCTCCAGCAGCAGTGCTACCCCTTCCTAAGCTCTTGCTCTCACACTAACTCCTGACTTTACCTCCGAGACATTGTAAAACTATTCTTACCCCCTTCCTTTCTAGTTTACTTTAACTCAAGAGCTATAACATCCAGGTTTTCTCCTCAAACATAATACCTATTTCTCCCTTCTCATCTCAGTTAATTCCAGCCTGAGCCTTCAAAGAGGTTGAGCACGTCTTGCTTAGCTCTTTCTTCTGCTCCAACTTTTTGAGATTAGAATACAAGAAGCGGAGGGTTTCCCCCACCCAACACACACACTTTTCTAGCCCCTTCAGTTGCCTTCTCTGACAAGCAGGGAAAACATGGAAAGTATTTTTTCTTCCCCCTCTCTAAGGATGATGATGGTAACAATAATGATTATCTATCCATCTATATCTCTGATGCCCATTCCCCCAAAAATTCCCAACAAGAGCACTGCCATGGCAAAGGAGTTTCCACTTATTCCTGTCCCTATATGCCTTCCTCACATATACCTTTCCATGCATTCTTTCCCAATAATAATGATAATAATGGCAAAAACTCATGTCAGTAATATCAGAGAGGGAAACAAGACAATCATTCAGAAAACTTCAGCTACATTTTTGTTTTACGTTAGAGTCTTCAAACACAGAATATAAATTTTGAAGGAAACTTTGTGCAGCAGCAGTACTGTAACCAATGAGGTAGGAGGTGCTGCTACTGTGAAAAGTAGGAAAGAAGCTTAAATTGGGGAAAGTTGTTAAGTTTCAGTATCCCAAGTTTTACTAGAGTATCAAAGTCTCACCCCTTCTCATGGTGACCTCATTAGTATACCCCTTAGGGGTGGAACTAAAAGAGGTGTAACCCAACTCCATCAGGGCAATCCTTTTGAATTTAGACAAACACCTGAGGTGTGCTCTCACTTTTTAGTTTTTACAATTTTAGAGCCTCTGCCTCTGAAAACGTAGCACTGGAGTTGCCCTCTGCCAGTGACCTGTCAAGGGTGAGGCACAAAAGGCAAAGAAGCGGCAATGGAGTCTACTAATTATACCAAGGATTGAAAGAGACGAGTGATTGTGGGTGATGGCGCTGAATGTGCTAGGGATTGGGGAAACCTATATTCTTGGACAGGGTGTGTGGAGTGAAAATGGGACATGATAAATGCGAGTTATGGGTGGGCATGGAAGTTGTGGTATGGACAGGGATGCGTAAAAATTATTGGGAAAGAGGGAGAGAAGGATGAGCAATTCTGCTATCAAGACTGTGGGATGGTATAACAAAGGATGGATGGAATGGATCAGAATAGTGTGGGTGACAGGAAAGACTGGGATTGTGAAGTATGCACCTGGAGTGTGTACATGTGCCTGTGAACATAAAGACTGCACAAGGTAAGGATGAAAAAAAAAGCTTTTCTGGAGAAACTTGAATGACAGTATAAATGGTTTTGAGAGTGAGAGAAACGTGATCATATTGGGTGACATGAATGTGAAAGTGGGATGTGATGAAATAGATGAGATGGTGAATGGGGAGTGCCTGGAGGAAATGAGAATGGAAGTTATCTTGTAGATATCTGTACTGAGAGAGGTTTATTCCTTGCAAACACTTTTTTTCAGCACAAGATGACCCACAGATATATATGGATGAGGAATGATGGAGAAGAGCAAAAGGCTTTGACTGACTATGCAG
Source organism: Panulirus ornatus (assembly GCF_036320965.1). Lineage (NCBI taxonomy): Eukaryota > Metazoa > Arthropoda > Malacostraca > Decapoda > Palinuridae > Panulirus > Panulirus ornatus. The sequence goes on along the minus strand of NC_092227.1, from coordinate 57,365,282 downwards.
CAGTGAATGAATGATTGAGAAAAGCCATGCTAGATGCTAGAGTTGTAAGGGGATTCTTTGGAGGTAGACCATTTTGCAGTTCTTGTGGGGATGGGGCTCAGGGAGTAGATGGGAAAAGTAAAAGTGATGGAGAGTGAGAAGATGAATCAGAAAAAATTCATGGAGGAATATGAAAAGAAGGTAACTGAAAGCTTAGATGAAAGTGCAGTGAATGTAGGGATGCACTCAAGTGTGAATGGGGTGTTTAAAATGTTTAGAGAAATACTATTAAAGGTTGTAGAATTAGTAGTTGGATACAAGGCCATGAGATACAGGAATAAAAGGGGCAATGCATGGTGGACAGAAGAGATAAGAAATGCTGTGGAAGAGAAAAGGCATATGGTAGATTGCTTGATAAGAATGTAACAATGGAAGTTCAACAAAGGAGAAGGGAAGAATATATGCACGTGGAATGTTAAGAAGCTGACAAAGGAAAGCAAAGAAAATGTAGATGAAGTTATTGGAAGAAAGATATGTGAAAAGTTTCAGGATAATAAGAAACTATAATAGAAGGAGGTAAAAAAGGAGAGTGGTGGATGTAAGAGTGGAAATGATAAAGTGATCAGTGAGGAAGGGGAGTTGCTGAATCAAAGCAGGAAGTGAAAGGAGGATGGAGAGAGTATTTTAAAGAACTGATGAATGTGGGGGGAGAGGCAGCAGTTGTTACATGCATGGGTATGGAGGATGAAAGGAAGAGGATACAAGTGCAAGGGCCTATAGCAAACAGGGAGGTAAGAAGGGCAATAATGAGGCTGAGGGTATGAAAGGAACCTGAAGTGGATGGGATTACAGCTGAAATGCTGAAATGTGGAGGGGAAAGTGTGATAGAGTGGATGCATCTGATATGTATTTAGCATGGAAACAGAAGGGTGTGCCTGAGGATAAGGTGAAAGCTTTTACTGTTCCTTTATTCAAAGGAAAAGATGCTAAGAATGTATGTGGCAATCTTAAGAGAATTTAAGTCTGTTAAGTATACCAGGAAAAGTGTATGCAAGAATGTTAACTGACAGAGTGATAGAAGAATAAGTAAAGAGCAAAGGGGTTTCAGGAAAGGAAAAGTTGACCGTGGAAAAGTATTCAATGAAAGGTAAGAAGTTGTATGCAGCTTTTATGGATCTGGAGAAACTGTATGACAGTCAAGGGGAATGTTTTATGGGATGTGTTACGGTTATATGGTGTAGGGGGAAAACTGGTGGATGGTGTGAAAGCCTTCTACAGAGGAGCAAATGCATGTGTAAGAGTGGATGGAGAGTTGAGAGAAAGTTTTGGGATACATGTAGGTGTGAGGCAGGGCTGTGTGATGTCACCATAGCTTTTTAACATATATATGGATGGTGATAAGAGTGATGAAAGCAGCTCTAAGGAAAAGGGGTGCAGAGATGAAGTGTGGTAGTGAGATATGGTGGATAGTGGCAAGCCTGTTTGATGATGATACTGTGTTGTTTGTTGAGAGTGAAGAGGGGTTGCAGAAGGATCTAACTGTATTTTATGATGTGCGTAAACTTAGGCAATTGAAAGTACATGCAAGTAAAAGTAAAGTAATGATGCTTGAAAGGAAACAGAGTGAAAGTATAATTGTGTAAAACCATATGGCGATTGAAGGTAAACGCAAGTAAAAGTAAAGTGATGATGTTTGAAAGGAAACAGTGAAAGTACAGATTTCGTAAAAGAAGAAAGTATACGAAATTGTGCTTTGGATATGGGGGTAGAAAGACCAGAAGTGAGAGAATTTAGTACTCAAGAGCTGTCTTGGGTAAGTGTGGTAATATGGAAGGAGAGATAAGGGAGAGAGCAATACAAGGTAGAAGAGTCACTGGGTCTCTTAACAGAATAACGAAGGACAGAGGTGTAAGTATCGAAGTGAAGAAAGGGGTAAGGGACAGCATAGTCCTTCCAACCCTAATCTATGCAGCCGAGACATGGATATGGAATGAGAAATGGAGATCAAGAATCGAAGCAGTGGAAATGAGCTATTTGCAAAGAGTATGTGGCGTGAATAGATGAAATGAAGAAATGAAGGGGTGTGTGAGAGGTGTGGTATGTCAGGGGATGCAAAGGGAATGAATTGTAGAGTGGAAGAATGGGTGAAATGTAATACTTTGAGGGGGTTTGGGGATATGGAAGGAATGCAAGACTGGGAATTTACAAGGAGAGTGTATGATAGTACAATTAAAGGGTTTGGGGTGAGAGGAAGACAACCTGTGACATGGATAAACATGGTGGAGGAATACTGGAGGGAGAGAAATGGTGGAAAAACATGTGGAATGGTGTATGTGAGAAAGGCATACAAGGACAAGTGAAGACTTTTGCCGTGCCATCCCTTAATGAAAGTTCCAGGAGGGAACGGGCATCAAAGATATAGACAGATAAACAGATAAATAGATAGATAGATAGATAGACAGATAAACAGATAGTGAAAAACTTATCTTTTCAACAACGCTAGGTCAAAATCACTGAGAAAGACATGAGAGGGTAGAGAGTTCCAAAGCCCACTCCCGAGTTGTCAACGGCCACACAGTAATTGTGTGATGCAGCAGCTCACTGAGTATTGTATGGTCTAGCTAGTGGTAGAAGCACACAAAAAGCCAAATCTTAAAAGCAAAAGCCAAAGTAATACTCATGGAAGATGGAAAGTGAACCAACATTACAGCACAGGGCAAGTGGGACAAGTTTTGAAGTTAGCCTGGGAGAGCTGATAAGTTAGACCACTTTCAACTCAACTCTGTCAAGTGAGGATGCAGAGCTAGAACCAGCCCAGATGTGACAGCAGTACTCCATTCAAGGACATATCAATCCTTTGTATAAATGGAGCTACTGTCTGGGAGAAAAGAAATTTTAACATCCAAACAGGAGTCCCAGGTTCTTAGTGGCAGATTTAGCTATTTCTGTAACGTGGGGTTTCCAAGATAGTGTGGACGTTACAGTAATACAGTAATAACAAGACTGTTCATCAAGTTAAGAGGTGGATTTACAATACAGTCAAAGGAAAAAGGAAAGTTGTAAAGAATTTTTGACAGAAAGATGGGCAGAAAATGGGTTTGGGAGGCATTAAACATAACCAGATTTCATTTAATCCACTAAGATATCCTGTCCATGTCTGACTTTAAAGAGGAAGTTGTGCTGAAAGACAATGTAGATTGAGTGGGAGAAGTAGGAACTGATTTGAAGGAAGCAAGGGAATGCAGTGTTCAAGTCATCAGCATATGAGTACTTCTGGTTATTTGCAGAAAGAAAATCCCTGATAAAAAGGTGTAAAAGTTAGAAGACAAGACAGAGCCTTAATGAACATAATGCTGATGGAGAAAGGGGTAAAGGAGGATCAATCAATAACTACAGAGACAGATCGTCAAGAGAGGAAGCTAAATATGAGGGGAGCTTAGAGATGAGCAAGCACAGGTAAAAGTTCAGAGGCACACTCTTTCAGTGCATGGGGATTGATGCCATCAGGTCCATAAGCCTTGAAAGAGAAGTGCTTCATGGGAAAGTTCGAAAAGAAATTACAGGGAGGGAAGAAGGAATGTTAAAGTCATCCCAGGTAGAATTACAGGAGAAAGGAGGACCAAAGAGAGGCTGTGTCTACAGGAGAGACAGCTATTGTACCATCAAAACACCAGAAAGACCTATCAGAGAATGAAGAGGAAAGATTATTGCACTTCTGAATAGATGAATGCTTAGACTCATGGACAACACACTTGCAATGATTACCAGCAGCTATAAATGCTGAAAAGGAGACACGATGCAGCTTTTCAAGCCTGATCCCTTGCCTTGGATGGCCTTAGAACACAAACAGTTGAACCATGGATTAGAGGAAGAGGGAACAAATGCATCTATTCCCATAACGAAAATATCTACTATATGTTTGGCAGAGAAGGATGCATCATCACATAAGCAACAGTAATTTACCAAAGGAAAGTTAGAACTTTTTTTGCAAGTTAATCTAGTCAACTTTGTTGAGGTGCCAATATTTACATCTAAAGGTGGCTGATGTTAAAGTACATACAGTAATGAGAATGTGCTCTGAAGAACCAATTGGAAGTGACTGTGTAGCTACAGTACAAAGGATAAGAGGTGAAAAACAGATCCAGGATATTAGGCGAGTGTTCACAGCAGTCAGGAATATGAACTGAGAATGGAGAACACGAGGGCTTCAATCCCTACACCATTTGTATGCAAAAAGTTCAACCATCCCCTATGGTGAATGCTGAAATCCCTCTAGTAGAGGATCTTGACTTGCAGGTGAGAGTATGTCATTGCCTCATGGGAGTTTAGAAAGTTACAGAAAGTCATAAAATTTGTAGGATTAGGACAGCAATGGGTGAAACATAGGAAAGCAGTGGTAGTTGGCAGACAGACCTTGAACCAGATAACATCAAAGTTTGGGGGCTCAAGATCCTCGATGCATGCCACTGGTATGCTGATGCTGGAATAAGCACAGACACAGATTAGTGAGGACATCAGACTGTTGGGTCTCGGAGAGATGCAAGATTCGATGATGTTCAACAGAAGAGAAGTTACTAGAAAGACCATCATCTCATTTTCTAAGACCATCTTTCTAGTTTAGCAGTCTTTTTTCTAATATTCTAAATATGCCTATTCTAATTTCCAATCCCAACTGATGTCACTAGCAGCCTACCCTCATCACTGAAAAAAAAATCACTTAGGTTACTCACAGATTGCCAGATTGTAAGCACCGAGTTGGTTTTGGAAAAAGGAAACAATTTCTGAGGTAAACCTATTCCTTGATTTAGGAAGGGTTCTGTTCGTAAAAAGTATTCCATTACTCAATCTATACTTCCCCATTAACTTCCATTATATATATTTGGATGCATTCCTATGATAAATTCTGACCTGAAACAAAATATAACTTTCTGACCTTTTTGATATAAGAAATTAAAACAAAGATGGTTTGATGATAATTAAGAAGAGTGTATGTGTACAAAGAGTGTATGATGAATACAATCAAAGGGGCTGGTGTGAGAAAACCTGTGATAGAAGAAATAGAGCAGAAGAGTACCTGAGGAAGAGAAATGAGGGATGAATGCATGGAATGGTGTTAGCGAGGGCGGCATGTAAGGACAAGATATATGTGGAGACTCTTTCACTCTTTGCAGTCACATGCTTTCAACTACTCGTACATCCGTGGCGAGCTTTCTACTTTTGCACTTTACCAGTAGTGTGGGCCTCAGCAGCATATATGTATCATGTACTTCACTGCCAAACACAATGTTTTACTTATATTTTGAGTTGTTTTTCTCTTATTCATAACTCAAATAAGAAAAACATGAAGTGCACCTAATTACATAAACAACGTTAACTGTAGATCTAATAAACAAGTGTAATATATAACTGAACAATATATATAACAAAAACATTCATCAGCAGATGCACACAAGCATGAATAATTGAAAATGATGGGGAATGGTGGTGGTGGGTTGTATTTTGGAGTGCAAGTGCTTAGCAACAGGGTTTTGTCCCTGGAGCCTTGTCACTTCAACGTACCAGCAACTGTTACATGGGGGGTTTTGTTCCCATACACACACTTTCCCATCCAACTCTTAAATATGGGTTATGCCTGACACAGCTTACCAACAATATATGAAAAGGGCTCTAAATATGGTAAGATACTGTTTGTTCCTTGAACTGATGCAGAGATGCAAATCATGGATTTGAAAGTGAATGGTTGATATGTTAAAAATGGGCCTGGCTCCAAAGTAAAAGTCAATAAACTGTCACTTCAATGTACCAGCAACTGTTACAAGGGGGGTTTTGTTCCCATACACGCACTTTCCCATCCAACTCTTGAATATGAGTTATGCCTGACACAGCTTACCAACAATATATGATAGGGCTCTAAATATGGTCAGATGCTTTATGTTCCTTGAACTGATGCAGAGATGACAATCATGGAATTATATATTATCCCTGGGGATAGGGGAGAAAGAATACTTCCCACGTATTCCCTGCATGTCATAGAAAGCGACAACAAGGGAGGGAGCAGGGAAACTGGAAATCCTCCCCTCTCATTTTTTTTTTAATTGTCCAAAAGAAGGACCATGGATATGCCTGAATGATGAACAAAATCATTCAATATCCACATCTAAAGGTAATGAGGAGTTAAACTAAACTTTCACCAGATGTCCATGGTTGCAATTAGGTTCCATAACTTAATTTTCCAAATAACATTACAACAGGGTAAATATTTGCTGCTTGGGAAAGGTTGAAAGTTTTCATAAAATCTATTGATTATTACTGGCGTTTATCCTACATTTACCTTAATCAATCAATCACATTTTCCCTGATATATATAACCCTCACCACTATCATCTTACATGTAAAATAATGATGTAAATATGCTTTGCTGCTTCTATTTCCTAAATATTACATTAACCTTGAACTAAACCAATGCATTTTCATTGCTAGTTTTAATGTGCAGGTAAACTGTAGTTTAGTAATTTACCCTACAGACACTAAACTACCAATGCTGAACAGTATCAATCACATTTCAAAAGTATCAGATTGGTATTCCTATTCAGATTCTCCCTAAAACACTTCTACTGGTGTAAGGAGTCAACCGATATCAGCTTCTTCCAAAACCAAATTAATTCTGTGCTCCTCCTCAACAATGTATTTACTGTTTTAATAGCTTTCAACAACATAGTCGACCCAGCACTATGTCAGTAAATTAGTCCATGCTTCCCCAAATGTTCAACGACATGGTAATTATAAAATGAAACAAATAAGAATGCCTACAGTAATGTTAGTTTCAGCAGATACATGGAAAATACAACATATACACGTCATTTATCTTACCTCATGAATATCCTTTTGCCACTCAGATCCAATTTGTCGATACTCAGTTTATTCAACGCCATTTCTCTTTATGAAACTACTGACAAAGTCAAAATAGTGGTGGAGCAGTGGAGGTACTTGCTCTGCGATGGTCACGTACCGGCTGAGAATCTAGATACCGGCCTGCCGTCTAGCCAAGGGCGAAGCTGCTGAATGTCACCACAACTTCCCCCAGAAATTTTCCCTAGATTCAGTTTTTTTTTTTTTTTATCCTAGATTGATAAGATTTTGAGCTTAGAACCAAGTAAGAAAATGCATTTTATATTATTCTTCAAAGGAGATCCGGATGCATTAGAAAACACGGTTTAAATAGATAAGCTTGAAACTTTATCTGAAATAGATATTAACAAGTATATTTATCAAGTATGAATATTAGATACGTAATGTTCAAAAACAAAATTACATTATAAAAATGCACTATATCATACCGAAGAAAATTATGAACTACATTGATTCTGCTAGCTAAAAATTCCCTTCCCAATACAGAAAATTCCCCAAAACACTGGCTTAATCAGCTGACGGAGTCGTCTGCTTCCTTGTGGCTATCAGATAATATTCATCATATATTTGAAAAATATTGTATTCAACATTTGATATAAAATAGATATATTTCTAATAGCGTATGGGTGTGGCTTTGACGTTGTGTCAGATATATTGACTCATATCCGGAAAACATCGTGCACATGGCAAGTGCAACGTGCGTCCTTCTTGACCTTCCCCAGTGTCACCTTGAGTGTTACTCATCAGAATTTGCTGCTATATTTTAAATTCATGAAAATTCAGGGCTGCAGATGTAGGTTTATTGATGATTGGAGATAATCGTGATTATCAAGCTTTGCATGGGTGGTCTAGCATCTTCAGTACGCTGTTCCAGAAAATAAAAATCAATAGACTGATGGTTATGCAAGAAGAAATGTAGAAAACACATACAATATACTGTCTTAGCAAATAAACAAATTTTAGGGTTTAAAGAGATAACACTGGTACTGCATCATACCCCAACCAAGTAAGTGGTGGAATGAAGAAGTAAAGTTGTTAGTGAAAGAGAAAAGATAGGTGTTTGCACGATACTTTCAAGGAAGAAGCGGGAAACCAAATTGGAGGTTAAGGGATGGAGTGTAAAAGATTTGAGCAATCGGGGCGAGGACATGCAGGAGGGTAAGAGGCGTGCAAGGAATATGGTGAACTAGAACGATTGGTTGGTGACTGAGTTTGGTAAAGTGTGTGAAAGGAGAAACTTGAGAGCAATGTTATTAGGTTCAGTAGGGTTGAGGGACAAGTTAATTGGGAGGTACGTTTGAATGGAGACGAATTGGAGGAAGTAGTGTTTTAGATATGTGGGAGTGGACTTAGCAGCGGATGGAACCATGGAAGCAGAAGTGAGTCACTGGGTGGGGGAGGGGGCAAAGGTTCTGGGAGCGTTGAAGAATGTGTGGAAGGCGAGAGTGTTATCTCGGAGAGCAAAAATTGATATGTTTGAAGGAATAGTGGTTCCATCAATGTTATATGGTTGCGAGGCCCGGGATCTAGATAGAGTTGTGCGGAGGAGGGTGGATGCGTTGGAAATGAAATGTTTGAGAACAATAGGTGGTGTGAGGTGGTTTGATTAAGTAATGAAAGGGTAAGAGAGATGTATGGTAATAAAAAGAGTGTGTTTGAGAGAGCAGAAGAGCGTGTTGAAATGGTTTGGACACGTGGAGAGAATGAGTGAGGAAAGATTGACAAATAGGATATATGTTTCAGAATTGGAGGGAAAAAGGAGAAGCGGAAACCAAATTGGAGATGGAAGGATGGAGTGAAGAAGATTTTGAGTGATCGGGGCTTGAACATACAGGAGGGTGAAACGTGTGCAAGGAACAGAGTGAATTGGATCGATGTGTACCCGGGGTCGACGTGCTGTCAATGGATTGAACCAGGGCATGTGAAGCGTCTGTGGTAAACCACGGAAAGGTTTGTGGGGCCTAGATGTGGAAAGGGAGTTGTGATTTCGGTGCATTACAGCTAGAGACTGAGTGTGAATGAATGTGGCCTTTGTTGTCTTTTCATAGCGCTACCTCGCGTGCGCGGAGGAAGAGGGGTGCCATTTCACGTATACTGGGGTGGCGACGGAATAGGTGAAGGCAACAAGTATGAATATGTACATGTGTATATATGTATGTGTATGTACATGTATGTATACGTTGGAATGCATAGGTATGTACATATGCGTGTGTGGGAGTTTATGTATATACGTGTATGTGGTTGGTTGGGCCATTCTTTCGTCTGTTTCCTTGCGCTACATCGCTAACGCAGGAGACAGCGACTAATGATAATGATAATAATAGTAAAGTTCTGGAAAGTTCTGTGGGGCCTGGATATGGAAAGGGAGCTGTAGTTTCGGGCATTATTACATGACAGCTAGAGATTGAGTGTGAACGAATGGGACCTTTGTTGTCTTTTCTAGCGCTACCTCGCACACATGAGGGGGGGAGGGGTATGTTATTCCATGTGTGGGGAGGTGGCGATGGGAATGAATAAAGGCAGTGTGAATTGTGTGCATGTGTATATATGTATGTGTCTGTGTGTGTATATATATATGTGTACATTGAGATGTATGGGTATGTATATTTGCGTGTGTGGACGTGTATGTATATACATGTGTATGGGGTGGGTTGGGCCATTTCTTTCGTCTGTTTCCTTGCGCTACCTCGCAAACGCGGGAGACAGCGACAAAGCAAAATAAATAAATAAAATAGATATAATAATAGTAATAATGATAATAATAATAATGATAAGGAAAGGCTGCTAGCTTTCTTACACTTAATATTCAAATCTAATAACAACGGTTAAGTAACGTGGCATATATCCTAACACACCAACTAATAATAACTAAAACATTTTAATACACAGGTGTAACGGAAAATTTTTGTAATAACACATCCTATGTCTAAACACAAGAGAGCTAGCTTCTCTAATTCATAACTAATGGATAAAGGAAAAAATATAGAAGAATGCACTTAAACTGAAGTTCAGTTTAAAACAAACTGTACATTGTAATTCTTGACGCATAATATTACACTAACTGGCGGCTATTTTCAGTCTGTGGTGTTAAAAGTCCACTTCAGGGAGCATCAGCTTTCCCTAGTTAGGTCGGCCTATATGTACACTGCTCATATGCGGCGAGGCGCGACCTACGTACGTATTTGGTTTGGCTCACCGTTTCCGTCTCCACATTGCTAAGATTCGCTTTCTCTGCCATCTGTCACTCGAGCCCTACTGTCACTCAAGCCCTACTGTCACTCGGCCCTTACTGGCGCTGGGCCCTTGCTCTTGTAACATCGCGAGATGTAACTTATCGGGATTGTGGGTAAACCGTCTCTCTGCTGACCTGGTACTAAGTGAACGAGCACTGACCCGGTCTGCCCGTCGCTTCTTTTGCGTAGAATGGAATGTCAATTGTTGCATTATCAAGGGAGTTACTTCAGTTTTCTTGGTTAATTATTCCACTAATTCACTTTTCCACACGATACATGTTTATTGCCACTTTGATGGTTGCTGTCTACCTTTATTTTCTCACTTAAACACGAGGAACATTACATTCTTTAAGCTTACTTATTCCTATGGACGATGCCAGGTCCCGTGGCTTAAACACATTACTCTTTGCTAACTTACACTGACAATCTTGATAAAAACTATGAAAGAACTTAAACATTATGGCACTTCTATCATTCTTGTGATCTGGTATTTGACCGACTACTAACTGAACAGTTTTAAAGGAATATCGTTAACTGGCAAATCCCTCGACACATGAGTGAGGTGCGGGCACACTACGTGCTGTGGTGAGACGTAATTCTGGAAACAAAAGCCGCAGTATTTTGGACGCTTCGATTCTTTTCGCAGTTGCGATTCCTTAGCACACTAGATTCCCAATTCATAGTTATTACATTCCTACTATAAAACTAACTACTACAAATCAATCCTGCAAGAAGGTCGTATGATGTTGGGCAGACATGACAACCATGTTTCCTGTAAACAGACATCACTCGCGTAAATTCGACATGTGTACGCAAGGATTGATTGAAGTGTGTGTGTGTGTGTGTGTGTGTGTGTGTGTGGATAATCTTTTATTAGATCTTTTAGGTTATAGAGATAAAGGTGAAAATTTCCTAAGTTAGATATTCAGTGTCGACATAGATCCAGTCGAAAACCCACTCCGGGAAGTGTTCCGCCACGAAGGTCATGATAATCATGGAGAGGGAGGCGCAGACATAGCGACACTGTGGGAACTTCTGCGTCAGCGCTTGCGTTAGCACCTCCATCACGGGGCTCAGGTCGGCCATCTGGGGATAGAGGACGGACAAAAAAAACTCTCGTGAGATATGCTGAAGCAAATTGACTCGGTGTGGTTATAAGGAGAAACATGAGGTGCTTCATCAAGGTCATTTGTTGAGTTCACATTAACAAGCATTTATGAGGACAGAGGCCAAAGGATTTATAAGTGTCTGTACCACACGTCTTACGTGACCCTGGAGTGTGAAACCCTCACATCATTGTAATGTGAATCAATGGAGGAAGGTTTAGAGCCTGTGGAAATAATGTTTATAAATGACCAACCGCTACAAGTTTAATTAACCATCATATATGACTGTGATATAACGTTAACTATTTGACAAGAATTGTTCAAGATCCTCGATTGAGAACAGTAAGAATCAAGTGAGGAATCATCATGTGAATTTTTCTATAGAGAACATGAGTCGTGTCCTGAGAAGAATTTGATTTGATAGTTTCTAAAGCAATGCCTCGAAACAGAGTCCGAAGCGAGTATAAGAAGCAATACTTGTAAGACGAAACGGGCCAGCTAATTCAGTCTAATGACACATTATATATTATCTTTCTGGTGTCTTTTATGCTATTCTCATTTATATATTGTGCATCTATGTGAACATGTGCCTCTACTGTAACACAATTTGATTCGTCAAATGAGATTCACGTCTTCATTCAAGCTTAAACCTTGACATAAAAAAACCTGTCAACTGTACATGGTAAAGATAATTCTTTTGGTATTCTCATCTGAAATACTTCCAACCCTCAACAGCTCACTCACTGCATCTGTCTATCTATCACGACTTCCATCTCTTAACTTTTGTGAATTTATCCTTCTGATTTCCATTTCCATTTCCAGTCTCAGAACTCTTGAAATAAAAAGCAGGCTAAAATATCATTACCTCGTGATCTCAGAGTCCTCCTTCCTCCCAGCCCTCTCAAAGACCTTCCAACATGCACACTACTTAACATGTATATCTCTCATTAAGCGATTGCATAAGGCCACAAGTGTCATTTGTAGGGATTAATTTTACAGAATTGGAGTTCCTAGCTGGAAACCCTACGGAGCGGCTGTAGCAGACTATGGTGCAGCCCCAGTGCCTATTATGCATATGCAAGGGGGTAAGGCGGGTTAGCTGTTCTTCTCGGAGGTTAAGAACACGTTGATCACTTCAGTGCAGCACCAGTAGCTAGCTTACCTGCGTGGACTGTGGTTCGTTCCTCCCATTAGACTGAGTGATGCAGGGTATAATGTTAACGAAGTCCAAATATCAGATAACAGAACTTAGGTACCTGACTCGCGAATTTAGTTTTTGGAAGAAAAAATGTGAAACTAATGATCTGTTTCATCATCAAGGATGCAGATAAGTAAAGCTGGAACTTGAGAAACCCTACTGGAACATACAAAGATGTTCATAAAAAGGGAAATAAGTAAAAGAAATAAGTTTCTATTCCACATTAAATATTTCAAGTTTGCGATGTTAGGCATCCAGCAAGTGATAGATTTTGAAGTGGATGAGCATAACGTGTAGGCAGAATCGAGCATCCTGTGTGCTACAGATGGTGCCTTACCCCAGTCTTGTTGTTGTGCAATTTGGTGTTGACGACGTGGTCGAAGTAGTTTGCTCCGTACGCCGCCCTGACCTCCTCGTCCATGGCAATCCACATATCCTGGGAGTAAAGCTTGGTAGCTTCGTCTGTGTTAAGTTCAGTTCCTGCGGGGGCCATAGATACCAATCTCACTCATCAATCATATGCTCAATAAACGTACAGTCTTCATGGGAGGACTGAGACGTAACCCCAAACTGGGAATCATACATTTAAAGAGAAGAGTTCATTAACAGGGAGGTGTATATTAACTGGGAGTAGAGCTTACACCAATACAGGCAGGTATGTTTGAAAATTCATGGTTAAACTGTCTGAAATATATTCACGACAGAGATTAACTGCTACTGTAAGAATTCGATCTTTCAGTTTTGTCTCTCTTGTCTCTCTACAATGGCACTATGTAGGCAATCCACCAGTTAAATTTCTTGAGAACTGCAACTGCAATCCCATTCAGACACGTCTCCTTGCCGCATTTCATTTTTTGCAAAGCTTTCACCACTTCTTTCTTTTTCACTTAACCACTAACCTTGATTCTCTCATCGTATATCGTCTGTTTTCTTGCGCTACCTCGCTGATGCGGGAAAGGGTGATCAAGTATAATACATGATATATATATATATATATATATATATATATATATATATATATATATATATATATATATATATATATATATATATGTGTGTGTGTGTGTGTGTGTGTGTGTGTGTAGGGGAGAAAGAATACTTCCCACGCATTTCCCGCGTGTCGAAGAAGGCGACTAAAGGGGACGGGAATGGGGGCTAGAAACCTTCTCCTCCTTGTATTCTAACTTTCTAAAAGAGGAAAACAGAAAAAGGAGTCATGCGCGGACTGCTCATCCTCCTCGAAGGCTCAGATTGGGATGTCTAAATGTGTGGGGATGTAACCAAGATGAGAAAAATGGAGAGATAGGTTTTATGTTTGAGGAAAGGAACCTGGATGTTTGGCTCTGAGTGAAACGAAGCTCAAGGGTAAAGGAAAAGAGTGGTTTGGGAATGTCTTGGGAGTAGTCAGGGGTTGGTGAGAAGACGAGAGCAAAGTAGCACTACTCCTGAAGCAGGAGTGGGGGAGTATGTGATAGAGTGCAAGAAAGTAAACTCTAGATTGATATGGATAAAACTGAAAGTCGATGGAGAGAGATGGGTGATTATTGGTGCCTATGCATCTGGTCATGAAAAGAAAGATCATGAGAGGCAGTGTTTTGGGAGCAGCTAAATGAGTGTGTTAGCAGCTTTGATGCACGAGACCGGGTTATCGTGATGGTTGGTTTGAATGCAAAGGTGAGTAATGTGGCAGCTGAGGGTGTGATTGGTGTACATTGGGTGTTCAGTGTTGTAAATGGAAATGGTGAAGAGCTTGTAGATTTGTGTGCTGAAAAAGGACTGGTGATTGGGAATACCTGGTTTAAAAAGAGAGATATACATAAGTATACGTATGTAAGTAGGAGAGATGGTCAGAGAGCGATATTGGATCGCGTGTTAATTGATAGGCGCGTAAAAGAGAGACTTTTGCATGTTAATGTTCTGAGAGGTGCAACTGGAGGGATGTCTGATCATTATCTTATGGAAGAGAAGGTGAAGATATGTAGAGACTTTCAGATAAGAAGAGAAAATGTTGGGGTGAAGAGAGTGGTGAGAGAAAGTGAGCTTGGAAAGGAGACATGTGTGAGGAAGTACCAGGAGAGATAGAGTGCAGAATGGAAAAAGGTGAAAGCATATGACGTAATAAGAGTGGGTGAGGAATGGGATGTATTTACGGGAGCAGTGATGGCTTGCGCAAAAGATGCCTGTGGCATGAGAAAGGTGGGAGTTGGGCAGATTAGAAGGGGTAGTGAGTGGTAGGATGAAGAAGTAACATTGTTAGTGAAAGAGAAGAGAGAGGCATTTGGACGATATTTGGAGGGAGTTAGTGCGAGTGACTAGGAGATGTAGAAAAGAAAGAGGCAAGAGGTCAAGAGAAAGATGCAAGAGGTGAAAAAGAGAGCAAATGTGAGTTGGTTTCAGAGAGTATCATTGAATTTTTGGGAGAATAAAAAGATGTGTTGGAAGGTGGAAAATATAGTGCGTTAGGCAAGAGAACAAATGGGAACAGCGGTGAAGGGGGCAAATGGGGAGGTAATAACAAGTAGTGTGAAGGGAGAGGGAGACGGAGCGAGTATTTTGAAGGTTTGTTAAATGTGTTTGATGGTAGAGTGGCAGATGTAGGGTGTTCTGGTAGAGGTGGTGTGCGAAGTGAGGTCAGGGAGAATGATTTGGTAAACAGAGATAAGGTAGTGAAAGCTTTGCGGAAGATGAAAGCCGGCAAGGCAGCGGGTTTGGATGGTATTGCTGTGGAATTTATTAAAAAGGGAGTGACTGTGTTGTTGACTGGTTGGTGAGGATATTAAATGTATGTATGCTTCATGGTGAAGTGCCTGGGGATTGGCGGAATGCATGCGTAGTGCCATTGTACAAAGGCAAAGGAGATAAAGGTGTGTTCAGATTACAGAGGTATAAGTTTGTTGAGTATTCCTGGGAAATTATATGGGAGGGTATTGATTGAAAGGGTGAAGGTATGTACAGAGCATCAGATTGGGGAAGAGCAGCGTGGTTTCAGAAGTGGTAGAGGATGTGTGAATCAGGTGTTTGCTTTGAAGAATGTATGTGAACAATACTTAGTAAAACAGATAGATTTATATGTAGCATTTATGGATCTAGAGAAGGCATATGATAGGGGTGATAGAGATGTTCTGTGGAAGGTATTATGAGCATATGGTGTGGGAGGTAAGTTGCTAGAAGCAGCGAAAAGTTTTTATCGAGGACGTATGGCATGTGTACGAGTAGGAAGAGAGAAAAGTGATTGGTTCCCAGTGAATGTCAGGTTTGCTGCAGGGGTGCGTGATGTCTCCATGGTTGTTTAATTTGTTTATGGATGGGGTTGTTAGAGAGGTGAATGCAAGAGTTTTGGAGAGAGGGCCAAATATGCAGTCTGTTGTGGATGAGAGGGCTTGGGAAGTATGTCAGTTGTTGTTCGCGGATGATACAGAGCTGGTGGATGATTCGGGTGGGAAACTGCAGAAGCTGGTGACTGAGTTTGGTAAAGTGTGTGCAAGTAGAGAGCTGAGAGTAAATGTGAATAAGAGCATGGTTATTAGGTTCAATAGGGTTGAGGGACAAGTCAATTGGAAGGTAAGTTTGAATGGAGAAAAACTGGAGGAAGTGAAGCGGTTTAGATATCAGGGAGTGGATTCAGCAGCGGATGGAACCGTGGAAGCGGAAGTGAGTCACAGGATGGAAAAGGGGGTGGAGGTGCTGGGAACATTGAAGAGTGTGGAAGGCGAGAACGTTATCTCGGAGAGGTAAAATGGGTATGTTTGAAGGAATAGTGGTTCCAACAATGTTATATGGTTGTGAGGCATGGGCTATAGATAGGGTTGTGCGGAGGAGGGTGAATGTGTTGGGAATGAGATTTTTGAGGACAATATGTGGCGTGGGGTGGTTTGATCGAGTAAGCAATGAAAGGGTAAGAGAGATGTGTGGTTATAAGAAGGGCGTGGTTGAGAGAGCAGAAGAGGATGCATTGAAATGGTTTAGTCACATGGAGAGTGTGAGTGAGGAAAGATTGACAAAGAGGATATATGTGTCAGAGGTGGAGGGAACGAGACGTGGGAGACCAAATAGGAGGTGGAAGGATGGAGTGAAAAAGATTTTGAGCGATCGGGGCCTGAACACACAGGAGGGTGAAAGGTGTGTAAGGAATAGAGTGAATTGGAACGATGTGGTATACCGGGGTCGACGCGCTGTCAATGGATTGAACCAGGGCATTAGAAGCGTCTGGGGTAAACTATGGAAAGTTTTATGGGGCCTGGATGTGGAAAGGGAGCTGTGGTTTCGGTGCATTATATTGTACATGAGAGCTAGAGACTGAGTGAGAACGAATGTGGCCTTGTTGTCTTTTCCTAGCGCTACCTCGCGCTAGGGTGGCGGCGTAAATGGATGAAGGCAGCATGTATGAATATGTGCATGTGTATATATGTATATGTCTGTGTATGTATATGTATGTATACGTTGAGATGTATAGGTATGTATATGTGCGTGTGTGGGCGTTTATGTATATACATGTGTATGTGGGTGGGCTGGGCCATTTTTTCGTCTGTTTCCTTGCGCTACCTCGCTAACGCGGGAGACAGCGACAAAGTATAATAAATGAATATATATATATATATATATATATATATATATATATATATATATATATATATATATATATATATATATATATATATATATATGTGTGTGTGTGTGTGTGTGTGTGTGTGTGTTACAGAACTCCGTGCCCTTGCAAGTGATTACACTGGGAATAAAGCGTCATTTCGACGAGGCTGCATCAACATCGTCAGCGGATGATAAGGAGAGAATTTGATTGGTTAGCCGTTGAATGGGTGATTCCTTTCTAAAGCCTAATGAAATCCCGTCAGAAAAAAAAAAAAGAATATCACCTAAAGCTTTGAACACATATTTACACCAGGTAACACCAGCCACAACAGTGAACATCGGTCACGACAATGAAAACCAGCCACAACGGTGAACACGTCACGGCAGTGAACATCAAGCACACCAGTGAACACCAATAACAACGATGAACACATCACAACAATGAACGACTGTGAACACCAGCTGCAACACAGTAGTGAACATGTTACAACAATAAACACGACCAATAACAGCGAACAACAGGCACAGCAGTGTACACTATCATCAACAGTGAACAACAGGTACAACTGTGAACATGATTTGAAACAGTCAATCAATACTTATGACGGTGAATACCACTGACTAGAATGAACATCAGCCACTAGAGTAAACACAACCCACAGCAGTGAATAACTGCTACGTGAGTGAACATCAGCTACAGTGAACACAACCGATAACATTGACCACTAATCACAAGGGTGAACACAAGCCAAAAGAGTGAACACAAACAGCCAGAATGTTTAATACCAACCATAAGAATGAACACCAGGCAAAACAGTGAACACCAGCTACAACAAATGAACACCAGGCGTAACAGCAAACACACCCTCATAAATGTGTTCTAAAGGCACCTGCCCCTCCAGCAGCCCCTTCTAAGCGTAGATACTAGCACCTAAACAAGGCTGACTCGAATAACTTACGCAACTTCTTTTCCGACTTTCCTTAGGTGAATTACTGTCTCTTATTTTGTGATGCTTCTGTCTCAGCCAAACGCATGGCAGAGGATATTCTCGAGGGAATGGAAGCATTTATACCCTCTTACTACTAGATGACCTCTTCATCCAATCTATGGTTCAACCGTTCCTGCTCTAAGGCCATTCACACAAAGGATCAGGCACATCGGGCTTGGAAAATCTCTCCTTCTTCTGGCTCCCATTCAGCTTTTATCTCTGCTCATAATCGCTGCAAATACGTTATCCGTGAGGCGAAGGTTTCCTTTACTCACCGTAAGTGCGATAACCTCTCCTCGTCATCCACTGATAGGTCTTTCTGGTCTTTAACTAAGGGCATCTCTAACAACTTCTGTCACTCTACCTTTTCTTCACTTTTCTGTTCTGACGGTACTATAACTGTCTCTCTTGTAGACAAAGCAACTCTATTTGGTTCCCATGTCTACTCTCTCCGCCGTGGGTGACTAACATTCTTCCACCCCCTGATTCTCCTTCTTCCCATAATCTCTTTTTGGACTGTCCAAAAAGGGCTTCTTTCTCTGGACACAAACAAGGTCCTGATGGCATCCATCCTCGTGTGCTGAAAGAGTGTGCCTCTGAACTTGCACCTGTGCTTGCTCGCCTTTTCCTTTTCTGCTTAAAAACCCAAATTTTTCCCTCTTGTTGGAAACATTCATTAAGAAGGGCGACCATTCTGACCCCTTTAACTATCGTCCTACTGCTTTGACATCCACTATTCCCAAAGTATTTGAATCCCTCCTCAACTCCCATATCATTAAACACCTCGAAAATCACAGTCATCTCTGATCACCAGTAGGACTTCTGTAAGGCGAGATCCTCTGGTGATATTATTTCCTATCTTATTAATGTCTGGTCATCATCCCTGAAAGATTCTGGGGAATCATGTTTAGTTGCTCTTGACATATCTAAGGCTTTTGACAGGGTTTGGCATCGGGGTCTCATCTCTAAGTTCCCATCTTTTGGCTTCCCTTCTTCACTTTGCTCCTTCATATTTAGTTTCCTCTCCCGCCGATCTATTTCTGTAGTTGTTGATGGATCAGTCTCTCCCCTTTTCTCCAGCAACAGCGATGTCCCTCAAGGTTCTGTCCTGTCCCCTACCCTTTTTCTCCTTTTTTTTTTTCAACGATTTCCTCTCCTCCACAAATGACCCAATGTGCTCATACGCTGACGACTCAACATTACATGTATCCACATCCTTCAATTCTGCTCCCCCTTATCTCAATCAGTCTGTATCTCGTCTTGACAAAGCTTCCTCAAGAAACTCATACTTGGACAGTATATATTAGTGGATTGGTTTAATGCCTCCAAGACTCTGTTTCTACCCCTCTCTTCATCGGAAACTCCTCAAAACTCTTGTCTCCCCTTTGATAGTTTTGTAATTCCACCTCTTGACTCAAAGAACATACTTAGCATTACTGTGACATCCACTCTGTTTTAGAAACACCCACATTACAGGAATAGCTAAGTCTGCCTCTGAGAAACTGTGTTTCCTGTTTAGATGTCGAAACTTCTCTCTTCTTAACAGTTGCTCCGTTTATACAAGGGACTGACTCGTCCTTTTATGGAGTACTGCTCTCATATTTAGGGTGGTTCTAGCTCTGTATGCTTACTTGACAGAGTTGAGTCGAAAGCGACCCGACTTATCAACTGTCTCAGGCTAACTTGCAGACTTGACCCCTTTTCCATACGCCGTAATGTTAGTTTACTTTTTCTCTTCTACAGGTATTACTTAGGTTTTGCTTCCGAGAGCTGGCTGCTTGTGTGCCTCGACCACTAGCCAGACCACGTAATACTCTGCAAGCTGCTGCGTAACATGGTTATTGTGTGGCCATCGGCAACTCAAGGGTGGGCCGTTTTGATACCTGCTCCTTTCCCTACACGTCGAAGCTTTGGAACTCTCTACATTCTCATGTTTATCTCAGTAACTGTGACCTGGCACATTTCAAAAGACAGGTCCTTCACTTCCTCCAAAATTTGTAAATACTTTCCCATGTCTTTTCTTTTTCCGTGTCATAATTCTTTCTATATGTCAGTCCTTGAGGTGAACTTTTATCCGTGCCTGGAGCCTTCAACATAAACAAAACTACAACAGTCAAAATCAGCTATAAGAGTCAGCACCAAACACAACGGTGAACACCAGCTACAACAATGAAACCAGGCACAAGTGTTAACATCAGCTACAACAATGAACACTAGGCGCAAGAGTGAACATCAACTATAATAATGAACTACAGCCGCAACGGTGAACACTAATCACAACAGTGAACACCAGCCAGAATAATGATATCAGGCATAACAGGAAACACCAGCTACAATAATGAACTCTGCGCAGAACAATGAACACTGCGCACAACAATGAACACCCACCACATTTATGTACACCAGAAAAAAAAAATCAACTACAATGATGAACAGCAAACACAAATGTGAACATCAACAACAAGAATGAACACAGATCGCAAGAGTGAACACCAGCTACAACGGTGAACACTACCTACAACAATGAATACTACCTACAACTATGAACACCAACAACAAGAGTAAAGCTAGCCACATTATTGACTACAAGCCACAAGAATGAACACCAGCCAGAACAGTGAACACAAGGCACAACAGTGAATAGCAGTTAGAAAGATAATCGCCAGTGACAACAATTTTACCTGCAGTGAAATTTCCTGGTTCGACGATGCTGACGTGAACACCAAAGCGTTTTATCTCGTTCCTGACGAAGGCAGACGGTCATGTATTAGTCTCCTTTACTGGTGGCCAGCTTACGGTGAGCTCTTACTTAAAGGATATATCTAACACACACACACATACACACACACACACACACACACACACACACACACACACAGCCTCTAGCATCAAATATAGAAGAATCTTGAATATAAAGGGAGGAAAGGTTCAATGAAAGATGTCAAAAAGCTAAGAAGCTTCGCGATGTGCTGTGACAAAGGTCTTGGCGGAGCGCAGCCAGCCAACATTTAAAAGGTATAAGAGAACAAGGAACGAGTATAGCACGATAAGAGAGGAGGGACAGAGAATCTGGGAGACGTGTATTGTGGACAAGACAGGAAACAATTGGAAACCTTTTCATGAATCTATGAGGAGTACATAATTAGCTAAAGAGCTGCCATAATGCAAAGCGACTCAGGTGTATGAACTGTAAAGGATGATGTTAAGATAAGCGAGGATCCGATAGACAAGTTCTAAAGTGTTTTCACAATGGAGAGCTCTATAACCCCAGCACCAATGAAATGGAATGGGAAGGAGTTCTTGAAAGGCATATAAATATTTAGAAAAGACATAGGCAATGTAGTGTAGGGTTTTAATCCATATAAAGTTCATGGTCTTTGTGATATTTCCCAATATGTCCCAAAGATAAATTCAGATACACTTGACAGACCTTTTGAAATGTTGATCAGTTGTCGCTCGAGAAAGGTAAAGTGTCAGGGGTGTGAAAAATGGCAAGCGTCATACCTGTTAAAGCTTTATGAAAGGAGACCGATAGATTGCGTCGAACTATTGGTCGAGCGTTATGACGAGCGTGGGTTAAGAGATAACGGAAAATAGGATCAGTCTCCCTGATGAACATGCCCTGTAAAATACTGAAAAAAAAAGAATAGCCAGAAATTAATTAGATGTGCTCTTGCAGTGAAGGAACCCCGTATGTGAGAGACAACACGGTTTTAAGGAAAGTTGGTCATGAGTAACGAAACTAGATTTCTATGAGAAAGTGAACTCTGTTTTAGATAAAAGAGAAGAATGGATGGATTGTTTGTATTTAGACTGCTGGAAAACATTTGACACTTCGCATAAGGATGGTAAGGGAGCTGGATCTTCAGACAGGACTTTGGAAGAGCCTCCTTTAAAAGATATTTCCTCAGTGGAAAGGAACAAAGGATTCGTGTCAGAGAAGCTTTCTAAGAATTGGTTGAAGTCAACAGTGGCCTGCAACAGGGTTCTGCTCTTGGACCGTTACTGCGCTTGATCTATGTGAATGACATGCCAGAAGCCATGGACTTCTACCTGGAAATATTTGCGGATGATGCCAAGATCATTAGAGAGGTAAACAGCGAGAAGGAATACTTTAACTTACAAAAAAGGAACTGAGACAAACTCCAAAGTTGGTCCTACACATAGTTGGGGAGATTGAACACAAGTGATTGCAAGGCAATGGGTATGGAACACAACGAAGGAAGCCTCCATATGAATCACATCTAGCTAGTCATAAGCTGTATAAATTCTGTACCAGAGGGGCTTGTGAATCGACATCGTCCCATACCTATCGCCAGAGTCCCACTTTAGGAGAATATAAAAGGAGACAAACTGTCTGTTGGCAAATATATGAATTGCATTCATGTAACAGATAAGGAAATACTCAGCAAGTTGTTCACATCCTACACTATACTGAAACTAGAATATGCCTTTCAAGTTAGGTCGCTGCCCTTGGAAAAGCACAGAGGACGAAGAGAGAAGGTCCACAGGAAGGACACAAAGGTGGCACCAGAACTAAGGGAGTTGTGTTACAGGGAAGGGTTAAAGGTCATTGAAGGGAGAAGGTTAAGTGTTGACTTGAAGACAAACTTTACTTTTGTATATCAATTTGACGGAATCGTCAATAAACATTTCTTAGAAAGATGAAAGGTTAGAACAACTGGATGCCACAACACGATTCCAAGCAAGAAACTTGTTAGAAAAAGATGTGAAGCACTTTCATAGTATAAGGATAGTAGATGAGTGGAGTAAATTCAGTTATTAGACTGTGAATGTGAACAGCACACAAAGCACAAAAGTTTGACAAGTTGTATGACAGTAGAAAAGTTGAAGAGTTGGTCTACCTTACTGTACAAATAGGTAATTGCACAGAAAAGGATTGGACTTATACTTGGATGAGCTATCCTAATATAAACTAGCATTCTTTAAAGTGACCATCGCAAGTAGAGCAAAGTTCTGCTAACTAAAGCGAAACTAACGAAATGAAGGTTGGAATTGCAGCGCTCCTCAAGTAAACTTAGTATCCCTCATGTAGCCACGGTCTTTGACAATCCCGTTACTGTCTTGTCTTGGTGCTTCGAGGGGGTTGTAGCAATGTTTTCGAAGAGTAAGCGCATGTAACACCTTCCCTGACATACCCTTCCATTTATCTCAGACAGCCTGCATGAGCTGCCTGAAAACTTGTAAAACATTTGTTTGAAAAGGTTTGTATTTTACTCATCCGAAATACTCTGTATAGCACCTGATACAGTCTGTGTGGCAGCTACCTAAAATATTCTGCGCATGAAATATCTCAAGTAGTTCGAGCGACACCTATTTTTGACAGTCTGTGCAGCAGTACATAACTCTGTGTTAAGGCCAGTCCACCTCGTTCGGACCTTGGGTCTGTGTGGTCTTTGTGTCTATGCAACTCAAATGATTGATTAGTTGGTTGTTGGGCTTTAGATCTATCAACTGCCAGGGTCATTAAGGCCCTCATCGTCAAGCTACATCCACCAACCGAAAATTCTTTCGCACCTTCAGGTGTTGAGGATGAAATTCTTTCACACCTTCTTCAGGTGTTGAGGATAATTCTAAGACCACAAACACTCCCGCTACGCATGTGGCCCATGGTGTGTGCATCTGCAGGTACGTCAGAAAATCAGCGTTTCATCTACCCGAAGCAGAATGTTCCTCAATTTTCAGCTTCGGGACTTTCTCTCTTTGGAGTTAAACTGCAAAAGTCATTGCAACGTTTGTCTGAGACGGCTTGTACAGCTGCCACTGATAGCCTAGACAGTCCTTAACAGAAAAAAGGCCTGTGTAGCACCTCTCATAGGTTACGTGTGGCGGAGCTCCTAGTTGAGAATGACTGTGCTGGACCTGAGACTGTCTATGGAATGGCTATTCAAAACAGTCTGTGCATCATCTGATAGAGACAATCTGTATATTAACCACCTATTGAGCGCTGACTTGAAACAGCCTACGAAACGCTTACGGAGCACAGTCTGCGATCGAAGATAGTCTGTACAGTACCAAACAAGGTACGGTCTGTTGCTTGAAATAGTCTGCGTATCACCTGTCTGAGACGTTCTTTGTAACATATATCCGAGACATTGCAACACCTATTTGAGAAAGTTTGAGCAGTATCTACCTAAGAAAGTCTATGCATCACCTTCATGAATCAGTCTGTACAGCATCCACCTGACACAATCTGTGCAGCATCGACTTGAGACAATCTGTGCAGTATCTCTTTGAGAGTCTGAGGAGCACTTTCGTGAGACAGTCCATGCCTCACCTACCTGAGACAGTCTGTGCAGCACCTACCTGAGACAATCTGAGAAGCACTCGAGGGCGTGCTTGGTCAGCTGGTAAGTGGAGAAGAGCGGGGTAGCGAAGCGGCCTTCCACGCTGGTTATGTTTACCACCCGACCTGAAGCGTTACAAATACACCACCCGTCACTACCTCCATCAACATCACTGGCGTCACATACACACCACCCGTCCGTCACTACCATCGTCAACATGACCCGCGTCACACACACACCAGTCTTCCGTCATGGTAAGTGAACAAAGACCAATTTATGTATGTGGTAACTAATGTTGGTTGAATTGAATGAAACCAAGTGTAAATGTATTCAGATGAATGCATTGTGTCTGATAATGACAATCAACATACAGTATTGGGTGAGAATACAAAAGTTATCTCATCCTATTGTATTGTTTCTTATATCTTATTTTCTACACACACACACACACACACACACACACACACACACACACACAAAATGGACTCCATGGTATAATGGTTAGCGTTACTGACCATGAGTTAGCATGGGACAGCCCGGAGTCACACCCACAAGGATGCGAATTCTAAGTGGGGCAGGCGGCTTACATCCACCCCAGGCGCTCATCCTCCCCTCGGGGCTGCTCGTTTAGGCTTGTGTGTGTGTGTGTGTATGTGTGTGTGTGTGTGTGTGTGTGTGTGTGTGTGTGTGTTTGTGTATTGTATGCATATGTATATAGGAATAAAGACATAATACATATACACAAGGTTACGAGATGGGGCAACATGAGTGTAAAATTCTTCCCTCCCGTAGCACACAAACAGTAATCACACACACCATCTGTCACTCACTAGTCACGACCACCATCAACAAAACCAGGACCTCATGCTCGCAACACTAGTCACAGTCGGAGTCATAGAAATATAGTGTCGTAGGGTTCATATATTGCATCCTATGGAGGACATTCAAAACTAATATATTTTTACAGACTGATTATCTTTCAGGTATGCGACGAAGGTAGCTACCTAGTGCCTGGGAAATGTCGAGGACTTGCAAGAACAGATTACAATAAAAGATTTGTGGTTAATGAGTGGGTGTTACTTTTTTATAATTCCATATGAGTTAATGCAAACAGATGGACATGAATGAATTTATAAATAAACAGAAGTGCAAATGATTGGGAGATGTATAAGAGAAAGCGGCAGGGGTTGAAAAAGAGGGCAAATGTGAGTTGGGGTGAAGAAGATGAGTAAACATGCAAGTAATACAAATAGATGGGCATCGATTAATATACGAATAAATAAGGAGTGCAAATAATTGGGAGACATATAAGAGAAAGCAGGGGTGCAAATGATTGGGAGACGTTTCAGAGAAAGCGGCAGGAGTTGAAAAAGAGGGCAAATGAGAGTTGGGGTGAAAGAGTATCATTAAACTTTAGGTGGGATAAAGAAATGTTTTGGAAAGAGGTAAGTAATGTGCGAAAGACAAAAGATCAGATGGGAACATTGGTGAAGGGGGCAAATGGGGAACTGATAACAGGCGGTGATGAAGTGGGGCGGAGATGGAGTGAGTATTTTGAAGGAATGTTAGATATGTTTAATGATGTACGGTGTTTTGATCGGGATGCCATTTAAGTATCTGGAGAAGGTGTATGATGCGGCTAGTAGAGATGCTTTGTGGAAGGTCTTAAGAATATATAGTGTGCGAAGTAAGCTGTCAGAAGCAGTGAGAAGCTTTTATCAAGGGTGTTGGGCGCGTGTATGTAAAGTGAGACAGTCATGGAGAGTGTTTTAGTGAAGCAAGAAGAGGTGAAAGCCTTACAGGAGATGAAATCCGGCAAGGCTGCGGAATTGGATGGTACTGCAGTAGAATTAATCAAGAAAGGAGGTGACTGTTTATTGACTGGTTAGTTGGAGTCTTCAATGTATGTATGGATTATTGTGAGGTGCCGTATAAAGGCAAGAGAGGAAAAGGTTAGTGTGCAAACTACAGAGGTATACATTTGTTAAGAGTACCTGTTACGTTGTAAGGAAGAGTGCCTGAGAGGGTGAAGGCACGTTCAGAGCATCAGACTGGGGAGGAACAATATTGTTTCAGGAGTAGTGGAGGATGTGTGGATCAGATGTTTACTTTAAAGAGTGTCTGGTCATCGTAATTATCTTAAGTCCCGTATTATGGAGAACTTGCCTATCGAACGACAAGGATAGGTATGCTGGGTCCCACATTATCATCAAATTTCCTTCACTGTTATCAATAAGATATTGTTCTAGTTCATCAGACATCTTTGGATTACTCTATACTATCAGGGTAATTTGGAATCTTTTGTTTAAAGGACCCAATCTCTAGTATCATATCTAGGAATTTAGAAATACACTTCACCCAGTCCTCAATCATATCCTTCTTTCTTACTATTGGTCCTTCAAGAAAAATTATGTGCAGTTTAACATCTTGAGTATGTTTATTGTTAACATTATGCCTGTGATATCCCGAGGTCTTAATGAATTATGGATTCCCTACTAATTAAGATTATGACAGTAGATGACCACGTCATGGACCATTAGGTCCCCTGTTATCTGTTTTTCTCATGATCACTTTTAGTGAGGCCTTCTACTGATGGAACCTCCCCGATTCTCAACTGCTGTGACTGACTCGTCCTCTAACGCTTCCACGTTCCATGTGTTTTTTTTTCTTTTTGAACAATAATGAGGTTCTTGCCCTTTTCTTTTGGTTATGCTTTTCATTTTGTTTTATGAAATCAACCGATACTTGTGATATATCTGTTTCTGAGGCTGTGTGTGTGTGTGTGTGTGTGTGTGTGTGTGTGTGTGTGTGTGTGTGTGTGATGAGAACACAGCAGAGAGAGAGAGAGAGAGAGAGAGAGAGAGAGAGAGAGAGAGAGAGAGAGAGAGAGAGAGTAAGGGAAAAGGATGGATGAAGAAGAGAGGCAAAAGATGCCTTTGCCCAGCACTGACCCTTGGCCTTCCTCAGCAGCGGTAGGAAGGTCTTGGTAGTGGCGATAGCACCGAGCACATTGACGTCCAACAGTTTCCTATAGGTGGTCATAGGCACCCACTCCACGGCGCCGTAGGTGGAGATCCCTGCGTTGTTCACCAGTGCCCACAGCACCTCTGTAAGAGGGAGAAGGCGCTCTTAAACTCCAATCAGACACATTTCCTAGTTGGCAAAGGTCCGGACGGAAAACTAGTGTAACACTTTAGCATGCCAGTGATACCATTCTGGAAGGACTTGTTGTGTAGTAGGTTGAACATATTGTCAGTTTAAGTAATGTGGAATCTCAAGATAACTGGAAAAATTATTTGAATTAAGTTAATACGAGATGATGTCATGAAATGCTATCAGTTATATACGTACTGTAAAAGACAGCCGTACTATCCTTTTTTCTTTTGAGCAAGTTACTGTACGTGTGTGTATGTGTGTGTGTGTGTGTGTGTGTGTGTGTGTGTGTGAGAGAGAGAGAGAGAGAGAGAGAGAGAGAGAGAGAGAGAGAGAGAGAGAGAGAGAGAGAGAGAGAGAGAGAGATATGGGGGGTAGCACTTTATCCAACAATAGATTCTTTGATAACGTTACATGGGTGCGGATACTTTCTTCAGTTTATGCTGTTATGATCGCAGCAAAGACGATCTCGATTGGGTCATCACTGGGAAGACGTAATAACGCCCATATCACGAAGCTTCGGCCCTCACCTCCTCTATCTTACATCCATGTCTCTCACTACCTTCAGT
The DNA here is from genome assembly GCF_036320965.1 of Panulirus ornatus. Taxonomy (NCBI): domain Eukaryota; kingdom Metazoa; phylum Arthropoda; class Malacostraca; order Decapoda; family Palinuridae; genus Panulirus; species Panulirus ornatus. The sequence continues at coordinate 57,337,251 of NC_092227.1, read as the reverse complement.
ATGTCCAATCTGCCACCTTCCTCTCCCAAAATGCCCTCATAACTCCGTCCCTCATCATTTCCTTTATCTCGAATACTCGCATCCTCCCGCTACTTTCATCATCTCTCACATTCCCTCCTGAATTCCCTGCTTCACACGTTCACATTTCACCATTGTTTCCATTTCCTCATACCTCTGCATCTCGTATATTTCACTACCTTACATCTCCGAAGTTCAACGCTGTCAGTTCCTTATAACTCTACCTCCGTTCTTTATAAAAAAGATTGTTTCATACTACTGTAGCTGACCACCTCCGCTATCCATGACCCGTCGCTTTTCCTGAGTTGAACACTGGAATGAGTTGCTCTCAAGCGTTGCTCATACAAACACAAAGCCTTCGTTCGAAAACCGGCCAGACAAATTTTTCATTAATTCAAGTATCTAGTGAGAAAAATTGTACACACACTTTGATGCCTTTTCTCATTCTCACATCCTAAGAACAAATTGTGGTGCAACAGAGGGTGGGATACTGGCCTGCGGTTATATACTGGGACTTCTCTACTGATCTTTCCTATTAAATTCCATGAAAACTTACTTCACCATTGCTTGTTTTTTTTCTTGTTCCTGCCGATTATTGTTGCCCGAGGAAGTGGAGGAGTGGGAGATAGCATCCTTACTGCTCTATCTTTACCTCTTCTACTTAGAACAGGAATAGATAATTTCAAGTTCGAAACAGATATCCTAGACATGGCCTCAGCAGACCATCTGTTGTCTGTCTTTCCCATGTACTACCTCACGCCTGTGAGTTTCGTAATCTCCTCAATCTTTCACACTTGTTAGTATTGACCTCATAAGCCTCACTCTTCACCACTTCTACTACCTTCTATCCTTGCCCTCATCAGTACCTGACGCACCTAACCCTTATCATACTCATTACCTCACAATCTGCCTCACACCACTTCTATGCCGCTGCACCCTCCATTATCACCAGCATATCCTCACACCTCCGTCCCTCACTACCTATATTTCCCAGTATTCTCATCCCTCATTCCAGCACCTCATTCCTCCGTCCCTCTGCAATTCCACTTTCGCAACAGCGACATCCCTCACCACTTTCACTTCCTCACACCCACACCCCCCACAGTCTTCATTTCCTCACATCCACGCCCATCAGCACTTTTCACTTTCTCACAGCCCCTTTCATAAGCCCCCCAGTCTCCAAGAAAACACAATCCCTCTTGTTTCTCACCTCCGTCAGCCAGGGTCAGCCTGATGGTGCGTAGTGCAAAGTCTAGCTGCTCTTGCTTGCAGACATCCAACTGTAGGACGTGAAGGCGGTGGGAACCCATCCTCCTTAGCCGGTCGGCGCCCTCCGCACGTTCCTCCGCCAACAGGCAACCCGCGAAAACCCGGAACCCCTGCAGAAGATGATGTGGTTGGCATCGTTGCCACACGATAAGCTGGGAATCATGGTGGCTCGCGACATTTGGCACACAGTCTAATTGTTCAGCGGAGGAAGGCAATAATCAGACGTCTTGATTTTTAGAAAAAGAAAGCGGAAGACAGTTGGTGATTTAGCGAGTATCTGTTTGTCTTTATTGACGATTATTATAATAATGGTAATGATTACTACTAGCACTACTGCTTACACTACTTCTACAGATAACAATAACAATAATGATAATGAGCGGTTAACTAAATTCAGACAGCCATTCGGCTGAAAATACGGAGTTGAGGTATTGTAAAACTGGCAGGTCATAAAAGGAACAAAGTTAAACTAATCCTAAAAGAGTCTAAGATCAAGATGGGTTGGATATTTCCACACTTTGGATAAGCACATGAGTAAGATACACTCGGTAAAAGAAGTACCTTTACAACTCCTGCGCGAAAGAAATTGACTTCATAAATGAAGGGTTTGATAAAAACTCATTCCTGGTTTTGGAAGTTCTGCATGTCTTAGGTACGGCTATGCTCTTTTTCCCTTTTTCTTGCGTTGAGGTCTCCAGCTACGGAAACGTCCACATCAAGGCCGAGTCTCAATTGAAATATAGAGAGGTTAATGAAAGGGAAAAAGAAGAGACAAAGGAAAGTTTTTACGAATTTTGGAGGAAGTGAAAAACATGTTCTTTAAGATATGCCAGGTCATAGTTGTTAGGAAAAACAAACAAACAAACATGAGAGGATAGAGTTCAAAAGCTTCGAGATGTAGGGAAAGAAACAGTTATCAATAATCGAAATAAGTGATCAGCACTCTCATACATTTCCATGGAAGGGGGACAGAGATATGCGTGTACCACAAGGGACGGATGATTCTCTGCTGCATTTTACTAACCAGCTGGCCCTCACTGTGGCGGAAGTAGGGCAAAGGGTTCCTGGTTTTTATGGGGGTCCAAAGGTATCGTTCTCTCCCGGCCAGCCCCAAACTACTCAGCAATATCATGTAGGTCAGGGCAAGCTCATGGCAACTGTAACAATTCCAGCGCCATTAAATGTGATGGAGATTTGGCCGTTATCTAAGCCGAATTCATAGCGTTGGCGAGTGGGCGTTATCTGTCGTCTGAGGGACGCTGGCCTTGAGTGGACATACATTAAAAAGAACTGTACAACAGGGTCTGGCCTGCTACGTTGTGTCACTAAAGTGGCGAGGCAGATTAACATGTTGTGGAGTTAGTGCTGGAGTAGGACTTGGAGTGTGACAAAGTGGTGCTGGCGTTAAGGGTTAATGTGTAGAGAAGTTTGTGGATAAGAATTTAGGGTAAATAAGTGTGATCTGTTAAAGTGACTGGCAGAGTAAAGTTTAACCACATTGCCATAAGTATGTTATGATATGAAATCAAGAAAGTTACCAGGCACTGTGTTAAAAGTGAACACCCTAGATGTGAACAATTTGTGAACTTTTGGAAATATTGTATCTAATGTGAATAAAGTTACATTTAGTTTTGAAAGGAAATTGACCCGCGTTTATTGCTCTGCATCTGGCAGAGATTATCATAAATGTATCATTTGTGAACAGCTAAGTAGATTCTTGTTGTGTTTCAGTAACATAAGCAGGAATTCATTTGTACTTTAAATTTTCTCTGGTAGTGAGGTGTGGCGAGCCCTTTGTACTATGCGACACAGCATTTCCTGACACTTGTATGATGAATGTAAATATCACGTATGAACTGACCCTGATTATTTTGCAGAGACATGATTTAGTAAGCGTAAGACCTCTGTATACTGACAACAACATGTAGCGTAACTGATATTGTTGGTAGGGTTTAGGCCTTAACCTCTGTGAATGCTTATCACTACAGATAATTAATCAGCGCGATCACGTAAATGTAATAACATCACGTTGTATCAGTTACCGCGTCTTGTTAACACAATATTGACACATGAAATCGCTTGTCAAGGTGGATAGGCTGCATTGGATTAACACGTCAATAAACGCTTAAACTTGACCTATCCATATGACAGATGGCAATATGGTGCATGTGTGCCATACAGTTCATGAGAGAATGTATCATTAGTCTTGTATCAGATACATGCCAGTCATGTCACCCAGTCACTTATTTCTACGTTATGTTTATCATCTGGTGCAGAAAACAATGCTGACAGATCTCTTTTATCATTATCTGGTGTAGCCGCCCCTTACACGCCTGGGTGCTTCACGCGTCTTGCCCAGCCGCGCCTCCCAGCTGTCCCCATGCCTCTAATGCGCCTGTAACGACAGCTGCACGGGTTCGATGTTCTTCTTTTGCCATGTGTGATAGCATTGCGCCCACACGTGTTCGATGGGGTTGAGGTCGGGGATCTGGGTGAATGTGGCATTACTGCAATCTCCGAGTGTGTCTAAACCAGGCCTGGACTGCTGGCCACGTGTGGATGGAGCAGCTGTCGTGGGCGAAGTATAAGTATTCTGGCTCTGGGAACGTAAACTCCTCACTGATGGAAGCCAAACCTCCCTCAGTAGTTCCTCATACTTTTGCCCGGTAAACCACCCCGGAACAACATAAGTCAGCTGACTTACACCACCTACAGGCATCCTGTCCAGTAAACCCACACTGACTCAGCAGCTCATCGGCAAATCTGATACAAGGAATTTGAATATAACACATATGGAGTTCTTCTATATATGATTAACACACACACACACACACACACACACACACAAACACCGTACATGAACGAGAGAGAGAGAGAGAGAGAGAGAGAGAGAGAGAGAGAGAGAGAGAGAGAGAGAGAGAGAGAATACAACTCACCAGTCTATCCAGGTGGAGGGCAAGCGCGTGGCCAATCCCAGAGTCGCAGCCGGTCACCAGCACCGCCCTGCCCGTGGCCGGCACCTGCCGCACACACACAAACATAAACCCAGGTTAATCACTTCTTCAATTGCCTCATCAACAGTGCTGTGATCTCTCCTCAGAAATGATCGATGGATGCAGAAATTTTGAAGTGGGTCTATAACAGTGACATGTGACACGATCATCTAAGCATTTCAATGCAGGGCTGAGAGGAGGTGCAACTACCTAATGTCAGCCCCAAGTCTTAGTTAGCCTCATTTCTCCGATTACTACGAAACTTGTCAGTTGTTAAAGTCATTAATATGAGAGTGTGTCCTTCAGCAAAGGATTAATCAGATTAGTGGAGAAACTCCATGGCGTTCCTTGTAGTCAAAGACATGTAGTACTTTGTGTCCTTTAAGCGGCTACTACAGACGTGTGGCTCTCCAGCCTGCTGCCCATAACCTAGTCATTAATTAGCGTCTTGATATTCTTTGTTGTTTTATCCTGTAGGTTGTATACCCTGAATCCAATCTCTTTTTTCTACTGGCTTATTGCAGGTGATTGTACTTACGGTGAAGCTGGCCAGGAGGAGGAAGCAGCTGGCGGAGAGCAGCCAGGCACCCCAGAAGGCCATCCAGAAGTTAGCGAGTCCCAGGAGGCTGAGTAGCGCTGCCAGTACACAGCTCACACACCCCCAGAATATCACTCGGGCGACCTTGTTAAACGAATGCTGCATCTTGGAGGACTCAGGGCTCACTCATACCTGCCGGGAGGAACGTGACTGTGAAGACAGGAAGGGTGTTCGATCATCTGTATGACTTACGGAGATGGACAGATTTGCGATTCAGTTAGTTATGCGAGTAAGATGTAGAAAATCAATACGTAATTCCTTATATGGCTACATATAGTGTTTGTGCTATAATTCTTTATCTATATGACATAATACGACTGCACATTGCCTTGTAAAGTGGTTTACATGACCGTGAAGAGTTCGGTACTTGGTGGGATAAGTGATAATGCTGACTGTGCTGACAGTTTACAACGCTGACATGATACCCAGTCGTCGAGGTTGAAGCAACGGCTGCCAACCTCCTAAACTCCCCCTGACACAAGAGGATCTCAAGGCCTGATGGTGTTGGAGCTTCCATGAATATAATGAAATGACGGAGGTCTAACCTAGAGTACTTCATCCCACAAACTGGCATGAGTAGAAAACTTTAGCTGCCGCCAAAATCTTTTGCAAAAAGACTTGGGGAAACCACGGAGTTGGTAGCGGTCAGGTTGCTTAGTTGACGGTTTACAGTTGGGATTAGTCGGTAAAAGCGGATAAGAAGACATTTGCAATGCACTCGGACATTCTTTGGAGATTCTGACACAAAATGAAAAGAGACCGTTCTAGTGACGGAAATCACTCGAACCAAAAGTGTTCCCTCAAAAAGAATGACATCTTCAAAATAAGAAAGATCTCCAGAGAATACAAAAACTACCTTTGAAAGAAGAATAACCATTAAAGAGTGTAACTAATCCCCCTCCCCCCCAAACTCCTGAAAAGTAAAGAATCCCGGAAAAATAAGAGGAAAAAAATCCTCCAAAAAGGAAATATACCTTCCCGAGACAAGAAATACACTTACGTAATGAAACGCACTTCACAGAAGGGATAAGCGCCCTCCAATGAAGACAGAATACCTTTAAAAGAAGTAAAGTGTCGTTCAGGGAAGAGGAGTACCCCTAGAGAGAGTGCCCCTAGAGAAGAGGAGTGCCCCCAAAGAAGAAAAATACTATCAAGAGACGATTAAATCATCCTTCAGAGAAGAAAAGTGCCTTAAAGAGGTGAGCAGCGCACTTCAGACATGATCATATCTCCACAGTAGAAAGATCATTTCAAAAATAGTATAGGGCTTTCCGTAGACGTAAAGGATCACACAGAGGAGAAAAGAAGCATCTCAAGAAGGAAAGCAGGCATCAGAGAAATATAATTCCCTCTGGGAGGGAAGTACCTCAACGGATGTTAAAACGTCATTGCCACAGAAAAATACAGTCATGCTCAAAGTCAGGTGCATCCTTTCCCATCCCCGCCCCACCCACCTACCAAAGAGTGTGGTTCCATCAATCGATGAGGAGCCAAACCATAAACAAAGTTTCCTATCGTCGATATCAGTCATTACGTAAGTAATCTGGGAACGATAAAGGCTTTGAACATATCATCTTTACAAAACCCAGCGCACCACTTCAATTTTACTTAACGGTTACCAACTGTCATGCTTTAATGAGCTCCTTGAAATAACAAGAACAATAATTGATGATTAGTTGATAGGTATTCAGTGAGCACTAGAATAGGGTATACATGCATGCATAACAATAGTTAATGGAATAAAGAATAATCGTGTTGTGGTGTGACAACTGATAAGTTTATGTCCAGGACAACAGATGCCTCGATAACAGTCAACACATGAACAAAAACATTTCATATGTTTTAAACGTTGACCGTGAGGAAATATGCTGGGAATGTATTTAGGGAGGAAGACTTGGGCATGGTTGGCGGAGGAGGAAAGTGGCGAGAATAATAAAGAAAATGTGTGAGTGTCAGTGAGTAAATAATTAAAAAGGAGATTCAGTAAAAAAATAAAAAGAACATAGAGGTACATTGAGGGAGGAAGGGAAAGTGAATGGGAAGGAAGGAGGAATGAGAGAGGTAGTGACGATGGAAGAGGGAGGGGATAAAGAAGAGGAAGCGAGGTAATATGGTTAGGGGAAGAAGAAGGAAAATGAGAAGGATAGAAGGAAGAAGGAAAATGAGAAGGATAGAAAAGAGAGAGAGGAAACACTACTACACAGATATCTTAGCACGTGATATATACGACTGGCAGCAATACTAAAATGACAAAGGATCATGATTACAGGTGATGTGAAGTCCATGGACTGGACTGGCTCTAGTCCTAAGTATCTCCGGGCTATTATGTCTTGCATCTTAACCACAATTAACCTGACCTCGTCTAAAAGGGGGATAAAGCTTTAAAAGAGGATAAAGTGAATTATCGCACTTTTAATGTGGAAAAAGTTACGGGATGAATATCAAACAAAATGTTAAGGTGTTTGTATGTTGCGCTTGTAACACTAACACAAATCCAGACAGGATGGATATACATGGGAGGACGCTGTGGCTACTGTGTTGGTGTGGAGGCTGCTCAGTCTCAGAGCTGTATGGTCTGTGTTGTGGGAGATGGACCACTAATGTGGCCTGTGCACTGCCCTCACGCCACCAATCACGACTTCCCTCACTAAGGTCAAAGTGGGGAATAATAGCGTTCCATTCGGCAGTCCTTTTCTTACCACTTGATAGAAATAAGGCTAGTAAGATTTACCTGATTGCGTGAGTCAGGTGTGAGCAGCAGTGGAAACAATGGGCCCGAGTATTGTACCGGAATGAAAAGGATCACAAGTGGGTGACGATCGTCGGAGGGTCGTTATATCAGTTTCTTCGCTTGCCGTTTGACTGGAAACGTATTAATAGCATGGATGTTTACTTTGGAAATAAACGTACGAGTTGCAGTGACTACTAATCTCGTTCTATAACACATATGTTGTGGTATAAATTTGCTTACCTAATCCTGATGCTTGTCGAATGCGCCTTGAATGATTCTCACATGTTTCGTCTAACATTTTCGTATATATTTGACATTACGAAAAAGAAAAGAGAAAAAGTCATACCTCCTACAACAGGGGATTCCAGATCCTACAAGGGGATCTCATTCCAAACGTTTATGATTACAAAGTACTCAAGTTATTGATGATACTGGCGACAGTAATTCCTTGGTTATGATGAAACGCTCTTCCCTTCATCGCCGCTAGAGGGAACTACAGTCACTGGTGGTGGGCTGTCAGGGGTGTGTGAGTGTGTATCTTCTTGAGAGGCAATATGCTCTTAGGGAGAAACTGTACCCTCCAGAAAGGTAGAGGATCATCCTCATGGCAAAAATGCTTTTCAAAGTAATATTCTACCCTCCAGTGACATCACACACTCCTGTCGTAGACTCACCTTCTCCTGGAATGATACGAAGAGTTTAATATGTGTGTGCATGATGAATAACTACAGTGTTCTGTTGCAATTCACGTAATGGTGCATTAGTTAAATAAGGCGATATATTAAAAGATCCTATTTCTTGCCACCTCCGTCATCTTGTTCCTAGTACCTTGAAATTAATTTATATCATTGTCAGTGATCTCGTAAACACTGGTTCACTTTCCTGTCTGAGTTAACAAGTGATTCCCTTCAAGCTCCAGTGCCAATTATTCTATGATCTTGAGAGATTACCTGATTCGTCTGGGTGCTACACGCAGATTATTTCTGAATGATAACTATTATCTAAGATATCAACTTCTCAATCATTCTAGCTGTCACTAAACAGCTAATTCCATATTCATTATGTGCACGATGTGTTAAGGTTAGAGTCCACGAGGACACACTTTACCAGGCGTATCAGCAATAGCAGCAGTAGCAACCAGTGTCAGCGGTGGTTTACAGCAGCGACGGCAGGAGTAACAGAAGTAGCGTAGTGAAGCAGTAAGGTTACAGAGAAAGCTGGGTTGCTGCAGCTGCAGCACTTCGTGTAACACTAACCACTGACAGCTTCCTTGCTAGTGTTATCTCGTTGTTCCCCTCTCATGGTACAGTTACAATGAGCGAAGATAAAGAGAGATAGAAGACTCTGTTATCGCTTGCATTTTTCGTATCAAACGGTGGAAACACCTCCCTACCTATTACTGAGTGCGGCTTCTTCAAATGGCTACTAGTCACCAAGCAGATGAAGCAAGAAGCGAAGCAACGAATCTAATGAGTGTGATGAACCATTTAGTCTGTGTGTGTAATATACCAAACGTATTGTTGACAGTTATGAGAGTACTTAAAATGACTTCAACTCCTGTAGCTTACATAATCTGTGTACGTGTGTAAATCTCGTTTTGTTTTACAAAAATGTCTTTTAATACCTTACGGGGAGAGAGTTCTACATTCATGTCTCAATCTCTTGAATGTTCTAAATGCTGTCCACATTCACAACGTCATCGCTGAGTTTATTCAATTCATCCACTGTTCATACTATCAATGCACTTTTTTTGTTTACTTTTCTAACAAGTTTCTTGCTTAATACTATGTTGTGGCGTCTGGTTATTCTATCCTTGCATCCTTTGGAGAACTTTTTACCATCTGTGGCGTAAGACTAATTGAAAAAACATAGTTTATGATCAGCTCACCCCTTACTCTTTTCTCCTCCACGGTGGACAAAGTCAAGGACCCTAACCTTTCCCTATAATTCAGCTGTCTCAGTTCTGTTACCACTAATGTCGCCTATCCTCTGGACTTTGTTTGTTATTTGTACTTCTTTACGAGCTGTGACCAAACTTGAAAAGGATATTCTCGTTTTGGCCTAATGTAGGATGTGAACAGCTAACTGAATATTTCCTTAACCATGTACTGTGTGACTGCTGTATGTGATTACTGTGTGTTAATGGGAGAGAATTTTACACTCGTTCTGCTCGGTCTCAACCTTGCATATAAGCCATGTCTATTCTTAAGTCCTACTGATATTTTCTTACGATGTCTGTCTCCAATTTCTACAAAAAATGAAGTCGACATTCTCCACGGCTACATTTCTTCTTTGGCTACGGGACTTGAATAAGCTTTTAAAAATATGAGCAAGACGCCACCACCTACTTTGTTCCCCCAACCCTTACTAAACAGATTATACAATGGAACTTGCGTCTTCGGCGAAAAAATGTCTACTGCTGATATCTCATCAAGATACCGGATTTGTAATCATAACTCCTTCTCCAACGCTGTATCCTCTAAACTCTGATATCGACCAATGACGTAAATTATCTTTAGATGAGACACCTATTTCGATGGGTACAAATGGAGGGAGATGGGTCTGCTCCACTTGGGCTGAGATTTCTGACGAAAACTCACGTGAGCTAAGACTCACTAATGAGTGTACCTTCATAATGTTAAAAAAAAAAAAAAAAATGTCATGTTTATGAGCTCAACTGCCTTCTGATAAAGATTCAATAATCTATTATTTAGACTAAACATCTTGAAGTGTTCCCAGTGCCGATCTTAAGAACTCCTGTCATCATAATATCATCAGTCTTATTTGGAAACGTCGAAAAAGCCGACGATATATCTCCGACGGATCCTCCAACCTCTCCTTCAGTATTATCGTCAGCGTCGCCACAGACCCGCTCGTCTTTGCGCGTTTCCAACCACTTATTGAACCGTTTCTGCAACTGTAGATCGGTAGGGGGGATGAGCTTTTTTTTTTTTTTTCAGCTTGGGTTCCGCGAATTACTTTATTGCGGAGGACCTACTAGAGGTTAGTGTTGTGTGGTAGAAGGCTCTGATGGCTGGGTAAGGTTTGGCTGCTGTTGTATATTTTTGTGTATGTGTTCTTGTGGGTGCATGTCATGTATGACTCCGTTTTCGTTTCTATCTCGCCATTTTGCATATTGTAACATTCGATATTTTACTAGCATCCTTTATCATATAGACCTGTTGATGTCATCGGCGAAATCTCCCTCCACTGACAACGTTACCTTTGGGTAAATTTGCTCACAATCTCATCAAATTCTTTTTTTCACACCAAGAACCATAATGAGAAGGCTTGAGGTGGCACAGACAAAAGAACAGATGACAGGAAACTTTTTCTTCAAATTCTATATAATTCCATGGATATGATACAAAGTATCTCGTATGTGCTTCGTCAAGACTGAAGTGAATCTTAAAAGAAAATCAGAATTCTGTATTCACAGAACATTGTCGCACAATAACTGAATATCATTATAAAAGAAATACAGAATACTTCCTTACCGAGGATTGTCGTTGAAGCGAGGTACTGAGGACTCTTACACAGAACCCTCACTTGGACACTTGGGAATATTACCCAAGTATGTGGTCAAACAAGGATTGACCATTATTACATTTCATTACCTGGTACAGCAAAGCTGTGGAATTCTCCTCTTTCTTTTTTTCTTCTCTCCCTCGCCTTTCCTCTTTAAGTCAGGTCTACAAACACCTAGGCAAGATTCGACCAACAAAAGCCATAACATAATGAGATAGGAAGCTATAAAGATCCATAGATTTACTTTAATCTTTTTATTGCAGCTGTTTACATGACGTAGGATATCAAAAACTTTTATGGCTATCTGGTAGGGTCAATAAAAGATTCGGACCTAATTACTTGAATGCGAAAAGTACTGAACATGTCCTACTTATTTTTCGTTCACTAGCATCAGTTTAGATAACACCTGGGAGGGAGTTCCGTCTCTTACGTATTTGAATAAGGTATAAGAAAATGCAGCTTCATGACTGTAAAGCCTCTTTCCAAAGACATATACTATATACGAAAGTAAAACCTTCCCCGCCAGTTCTGGGAAGACACTGAATGGCCAAGCCTTCTCGTTCACCTGTCTACTAACTGTCTCGGGTCCTTATCTTGCGTCGTAGGAGTACATAGGGTAATCATGTCTAGTAGTCTTGAAGCGTTTGGGTTGGTCAGGCATTTAAGTTTAGAATTTGTATGAGATACTCAAACTCTCTGCCGAGGTAGGATGCTCATGGTTGCTGCTGTAGTCGCTGATGTTTACAGGCAGGTGAATTTCTTAAGTGGTGCTCACATACAGGGGATGTTTACCAGCCGAATTTGCGTAAGAACTCGATGATGAGGTAGTCGTAGACCCATTCGGGAAAATGCTGGTTCACGAACACCCTGACATAGTAGTCGAGGTCCATGGGTTGGTAGCGGCTCTGGGGGAACCTTTGCGTCAAGGCATCCGTTAGGGCGTCCACCACCTCGCTCACATCAGGGTTCTGTCATGAGAAATAGCGTTAATTTCCCTGATTCACGTCCAGGGTGTTGTCCACAAAGCCATACGTGGAGGACCAGAATAATGCCATGTTAAATGGTTTGACAGGCTGGTCGATCCTTTACCAAGAACATGTGATGGGCGAGACCTGCAGCTATTCCTCTGTAGACTTTGGGCAGTACCCAGCGGTTCTGTGCAACAGTAACTGGTTGGACAGAACTGTTAATCATGGTTCCGAAGGTCACAAGCTGTAACCAATGCCTCCGATGTAAGATATCACAGGAAGAAAAAACTAGGTTTGTGTTACGAATTATATATATATATATATATATATATATATATATATATATATATATATATATATATATATAATTATTATCACTTATCATACTTAATCGCTGTCTCCCGCGTTAGCGAAGTAGCTGCCTAGTGTTAAGCCGAGTCATTACACTGTGAATAAAGGTTTGTTAATGTTGTTTTAGCTGGTGAAGTGTGGAGCAGATGTGAACTTTTTATTCCTGGCTGAGGATGGTGTTTGGTCACGAAGTGGTTTGGGTGGGAAGTGGCTAATGCTGCTGCATGGGTGCCGAGCTTGAGGTGGAACCGAGTTAGAAGTATATTAGTTTTATCGTGTAGATGTGTTAAATATTTATGATTTGTAAGTAACCAGTGATTCTTCCGAGTGCTTTGCTTTGCATGCCTTGCAGTTTTGTTATATTTGTTTATGAAAGAGTGGATGACTAAGTGGGTTGGGGTGGTTTAAGGTGTAGGAAATATTGTTTGTAGGGGATATTTTCATTTGTCCTAAGCTGGCGTTCATAAATACCCTAACTAGTTTGCTTATAGCTTCTGTAGTGTTCCCCAGACTCCGCTTGTGAGCGGCAGCAACACCAGAGAAGGAAGCCGCTTCCGACGGGGCTGTATTACTGGCCCTGGACGAAAACAACATCGTTGAGAACCCTCTCTCCAAAGGACTCCCCTTTACGCTGCTTCCGCGAAGATCGTAACCTCAAGGGTGCAGATGCCACGTTTAAGGGTTTCTAGGTTTGCGTATGATGTGCTGATAATGATGATCTATAAAAATGCAGACATATATATATATATATATATATATATATATATATATATATATATATATATATATTTATTTTTTTTTTTGTCGCTGTCTCCCGCGTTTGCGAGGTAGCGCAAGGAAACAGACGAAAGAAATGGCCCAACCCACCCCCCTACACATGTATATACATACTTCCACACACGCAAATATACATACCTACACAGCTTTCCATGGTTTACCCCAGACGCTTCACATGCCCTGATTCAATCCACTGACAGCACTTCAACCCCAGTATACCACATCGATCCAATTCACTCTATTCCTTGCCCTCCTTTCACCCTCCTGCATGTTCAGGCCCTAAAATTTAATGATACTCTCTCACCCCAACTCTCATTTGCCCTCCTTTTCACCTCTTGCACCTTTCTCTTGACCTCCTGTCTCTTTCTTTTATACATCTCCCACTCAATTGCATTTTTTCCCTGCAAAAATCGTCCAAATGCCTCTCTCTTCTCTTTCACTAATAATCTTACTTCTTCATCCCACCACTCATTACCCTTTCTAATCAACCCACCTCCCACTCTTCTCATGCCACAAGCATCTTTTGCGCAATCCATCACTGATTCCCTAAATACATCCCATTCCTCCCCCACTCCCCTTACTTCCATTGTTCTCACCTTTTTCCATTCTGTACTCAGTCTCTCCTGGTACTTCCTCACACAAGTCTCCTTCCCAAGCTCACTTACTCTCACCACCCTCTTCACCCCAACATTCACTCTTTTCTGAAAACCCATACAAATCTTCACCTTAGCCTCCACAAGATAATGATCAGACATCCCTCCAGTTGCACCTCTCAGCACATTAACATCCAAAAGTCTCTCTTTCGCGCGCCTGTCAATTAACACGTAATCCAATAACGCTCTCTGGCCATCTCTCCTACTTACATACGTATACTTATGTATATCTCGCTTTTTAAACCAGGTATTCCCAATCACCAGTCCTTTTTCAGCACATAAATCTACAAGCTCTTCACCATTTCCAACACTGAACACCCTATGCATACCAATTATTCCCTGAACTGCCACATTACTCACCTTTGCATTCAAATCACCCATCACTATAACCTGGTCTCGTGCATCAAAACCACTAACACACTCATTCAGCTGCTCCCAAAACACTTGCCTCTCATGATCTTTCTTCTCATGCCCAGGTGCATATGCACCAATAATCACCCATCTCTCTCCATCAACTTTCAGTTTTACCCATATCAATCGAGAATTTACTTTCTTACATTCTATCACATACTCCCACAACTCCTGTTTCAGGAGTACTGCTACTCCTTCCCTTGCTCTTGTCCTCTCACTAACCCCTGACTTTACTCACAAGACATTCCCAAACCACTTTTCCCCTTTACCCTTGAGCTTCGTTTCACTCAGAGCCAAAACATCCAGGTTCCTTTCCTCAAACATACTACCTATCTCTCCTTTTTTCACATCTTGGTTACATCCACACACATTTAGACACCCCAGTCTGAGCCTTCGAGGAGGATGAGCACTGTATATATATATATATATATATATATATATATATATATATATATATATATATATATATATATACACACACACACACACAGTTGTATATATATTGCATACTATGCAGTATAGGAGTCCACTGAACTACTACGGTCAGGGATCAGTGGCCAAGCTGACATATGTACGAAAACAGAAATAGTAAACTAGAATACATAAACAATAGTCAGTAGCAACTGACTTACCCTAGAGTGGGTAGTGTGAGCCATGCTTACGTTAGAGTGGAGACTATGAGCCAAACTTACATTAGAGTGGGTAGTGCGAGCCGGGACTTACCCTAGAGTGCAAAGTGTGAGCCAGACTTACTTTAGAATAGGTAGTGTGAGTCAGGGCTTGCCTTAAAGTCGGTAGTTTGAGCCAGATGTACCGTAGAGTGGGTATTGTGAGTCAGACATACCCTAGAGTGGGTGTGTGAGTCAGGAATTACCCTGGAGTGGGTAGTGTGAGCCAAGACGTACTCTAGAGTAGGTATTGTGAGCCAAGACGGACCCTAGACTAAGTAGTGTGAGCTAGGACAATGTTAGGTACACTTAGAGTAGGTAGTGCGAACTAGACTTACCTTAGAGCAGGTGGTGTGAGCCAGACTTATTACCCGAGAGTGATTAGTGTGAGCTAGACTTACCATGGATGAGGTAGTGCCAGCCAGATTTACCCTAGAGTGAGAAGCGTGAGCCAGACTTACTTTAAAGTGGGCAGTGTGAGCCAAACTTCCCCTAGAGTTGGTAGTGTGAACCAGACTTGCCCTAGAGTGGGTTGTGTGAGCTATACTTACTTCAGAGTGGGTAGCATGAGCCAGACTTACCTTAGAGTGGGTTGTGTGGGCCAGACTTACCCCAGAGCGTGTGTC
Source organism: Panulirus ornatus (assembly GCF_036320965.1). Taxonomy (NCBI): domain Eukaryota; kingdom Metazoa; phylum Arthropoda; class Malacostraca; order Decapoda; family Palinuridae; genus Panulirus; species Panulirus ornatus. The sequence goes on along the minus strand of NC_092227.1, from coordinate 57,321,660 downwards.
CTTCAGCTGTGACTGTTGGATGCGCTCGATGTAGTCTTTACCGTAGTCATCCTTCACCTGCTGGTCCATGGCGACCCACATAGCCTGCCCGTCGCGCTGCACACTCTCCGCAGAGTAGATGCCGGTGCCTGGTGAAGATGAAGGTAGTGATATTATGGTGGTGATGGAGGGAGGGAGGGAGAAACCGGGGGGGGGGGTTATTATGATGGTGATAAGGGGGATATGTTGAAGGCTCCAGTCACGGACAAAAGCCCACATCAAGGCCGGGCCTTAATTGAAATAAAGAGAGAATTATGAAATGGAAAAAGACAAGGGAAAATATTTACGAACTTTAGAGGAAGTGAAAAATCCAGTCTTTTGAAATGTGCCAGGTCAAATTTATTGGGAAAAACATTAGAAGGTAGAGAGTTCCAAAGCATCGACGTGTAGGGAAAGAAACAGGTATCAGAACGGCCCACCTTTGAGTTGCCGATGGCCAAACAATAATCATGTGACTCAGCAGCTTGCCGAACATTGCGTGGCCTAGGTAGTGGTGGGGGCACACAAGCAGCTAGCTCTCGGGAGCAAAAACCATAGTAATACCTACAGAGGAGGGAAAGTGAACTAACATTGCGACGTTGGGCAGGATGGTCAAGTTTGGAAGTTTGCCTGGGACAGTTTATAAGTCGGACCGCTTTCGACTCAACTCTGTCAAATTAGGATGCAGAGCTAGAACCACCCGAAATGTGAGAGAAGTACGCCATATAATGACGAATCACTCCCTTGTATAAATGGAGCAACTATACAGAAGAAGTTTCGACATCTAAAACAGGGCAGCCAGTTACTTAAAGGTAGACTCAGCTATTCCTGTAACGTAGGGTTTCCAAGAAAGAGTGGATGTTACAGTAATACCAAGCATGTTCATCGAGTCAAAAGGTGAAACTATAGAACTGTCAAGGGAGAAACAGGAGTTGTGAGGAGTTTTCGATAGAGAGATGATTATGAATTGGATCTTGAAGGAATTAAACTTAAGATTTCGTGTACCTTAATGAGATATTCTGTCCAAGTCTCGAGTTTATTGAAGAAGCTGTATCAAGACGAGATGCAGATCGAGTGAAAGAACAGGGAACATAATTGAAGGATGTAGATTAATGCAGTGTCGAGTCGTCAGCGTAGGAATGCATTGGGTTATTTGTGGCGGAGAGGAAATCGTTGAAAAAAAATGAGAAAAAGTTGGGGGGACAGGATAGAGCCTTAAGGGACATCGCTGTTGATGGAGAATAGGGGGGAGGCTGATCCATCAACAACCACAGAGATAGATCGGCCTCGGAGAAAGCTAAATATGAAGGAGCAAAGTGAGGGAGGGGAGCCAAAAGAGGAAGGCTTAGAGATGAGACCCCGAAGCTACACCCTGTCAAAAGCCTTAGATATGTCAAAAGCAACTACACACGACTCCCCAAAATCTTTCAGGGATGATGACCAGACATTAGTAAGATAAGAAAGAACATCACCAGTGTATCAGCGAGAAGACTGATTTTCGAGGTGGCTAAGGATTTGGGAGTTGAGAAGGAATTCAAAGACTTTAGAAATGGTAAATGTCAAAGCAATAGGATGATAGAGGGTTCAGAACAGTCACCCTTCTTAGGGATGGGATGTATCAATGCATGCTTCCAAGGAGAAGGAAAAGCTTTGGTTTTCAAACAGAAACGGAACAGACGAGCAAGCACAGGTGCAAGTTCAGAGGCACACTCTTTCAGAACACGGTGATAGATGCCATCAGGGTCATAAGCTTTGATTGTGTCCGGAGAGAGAAGCGGGAAGAAGCATAAGATTAGTAAGAGGAGCATCGTGGGGTGAAGGAATGTTAGCTATCCAAGGTGGAGTTAGACGAGAAACTGGAATCAAAGAGTGTTGCTTTGTTTACGGGATAGACATTTATATTACTGTCAGGACGGAAAAGCGAAGGAAAGGTAGAGCGACAGAAGTTGTTAGAGATGCCCTTAGCTGAAAACCACCAAGACACATCAGTGGATGACGAGGAGAGGTTATGACACTTTCTTTGAATAAAGTAACGCTACTCACGGATAGTTTGCTTGCAGCTATTATGGACAGTGATGAAAGCTGAATGGGAGCCAGAGAAAGGAGATTTTTGCGAGCCCGAAATGCCTTATCCCTTGCCTTGAGTGTCCTAAGAACTGGAACGGTTGAACCATGGACTAGATGAAGAGGTCGTCTTAGAGGAAGAGGGGATAAATGCTTCCATTCCCGCAAGAAGAGCATCTGTTATGTGTTTGGTGGAGACATACATAAGCAAAGTTTGAGTAGGAGTATGACGCTTGTAAGAGGAAGGTGGTAGGACTAGCCCAGTTTTCCCGTTCTAATGAGAGAGAAAGTAAGACAAGCAATCGTGACAGAGAGGGTTTAAGCTGGTTCCGGGCACCACTTTAACGCTCCTCAGTCAGGACGGTAGTACCACTCTGGGCGGCTGTTGGTAATGTGGGAGTCAGTGAGAGAAAACTGATGCTGTTGGTGATGAGGAAGGCAGTGATCGCTTGAGGGCTTGGCAGGTGTGGTAATGGGGAAGATACTGATGGTGGTGGTCATGGGTACACTAGAAGGAGATTCTGGTGGTAGGAGAGGAAGTAGTCAGGAAGACAGTGGCGATAGGTGAGCTTTGTTTCGTAGTGAAGGAGATGCTTGGATGGAGATAATGAAGTAGATGATGGTGGTGAAATATTATGTTGTGGGGTTAGGCAGGGAGGCAGATGATGTTGCTGGTGGTAATGCGAGGAGGTAGTGAGGGAGATACTGGTACTGTTGGTGGTTGGAGGACTTAGTGAAGGGGATGGTGTTAATGGTAAGGATGTCAGAGGACAGAGCTAGGTAGATGGTGTTGGGAAACAGGGGTACGGCAAGAAGAGAGAGAGAGAGAGAGAGAGAGAGAGAGAGAGAGAGAGAGAGAGAGAGAGAGAGAGAGAGAGAGAGAGCATGATATAAAGAACACTTATAAGATTCCATTAATTCTAAGTGTGTGTGTGTGTGTGGCATATCAATGTAAACAAGACCGAGGTGAACATTCAGTACCGGGAAGGAGCCCATAGCATTTTACATTGACAGTGATTGAGTATAGCAATTAACCAGACGTTACCCACCTACGGTGAAGTTGCCAGGCTCTATGAGGCAGACGTCGACGCCGAACCGTCGCATCTCGTTTCTGTTGATAAATCCAATGTTAGTCAGTGGGCAGGGAAGAGTGGTCGTGTCACCCAGACTTCTGCTGCCTCACCACCACAACCCGACTTCCCTCCTCCCGCTGCAATTCACAGGAAGAGTCTCGGCTTATAAGCAGGGTTATAAAGAACAAATAGCTTCTTAAACTTATATCATTCAGACTATTAAAAGTAACGCAGTCCCTTTCTTTCCCTCGGATTTACCGATGCAAGTGTGACAAGACAGTATAGATCATCTATCACCACTGGATCCACTGTAATGCAGTACTAGCTAAAGACTGGTTATACTGGGGCAAATTCATTCAACGTAAACCGTAAGGAAGACATGATATTACTGAATGTAAGGGAAGCTGGAAATACTGTGCAACACTGCGACTGACGATGTGTTACTGTCCGTCGAGTTAGGGTTTTTCTTGATTGTATGAAATTCCATTTACTTTATTTGTATTCTCAAATCTTGCCTAAAAACATAAGTAAAAAAAAAAAAGATAGGTTTATCAATATAACAGCTATTCCATCTTGTTAAGCGTCTCTAGCTGTTAGCTGATACTGAAGAATATTCTGCCGTAGTTTCAGTGCCAACCTTTGGTTTTACAGCTGCTAAGGTACTCACTCACCTCAGACCATCGTTGAAGGCTTCGACACCGTACTTGGTGACCTCGTAAGCGGTGCCCATCGGGGAGGACATGCGACCCCGTACACTGGCTACGGTCACAACTCTACCTGTACAAAGTACCACATTGGTCATGACATACAGAAATTACACGTTTCACAGGTAGAAAAAATTTACTGTAACTGCAAACAATATTGACAGATGGTGCATCAGTGAATGTGTGTGTGTGTGTGTGTGTGTGTGTGTGTGTTGCTTCTTGGTAATTTACTATTTGTGCAGCACAGAACGGGAGTTCTACGCTCGATGGGGTCCTATGTCGAAGTTTCTGCAATTGTCTAAGCTTTTTACAGACGCCATTCACAGTATCATAGTTTTGCTTAGTTCCTTCATAAGCTACTATGATAATGGCCAAGTCTGCATTGTGAAGAATTTTTCGAAATATTTATGATCCAAAAACCTAAATATGGTTCTAAGTTTTGCCAGTAGACAGTTTGTCTTCTGAAAAATACTTCCAAGTTGGAATTTCAGCGACAGGTTAGGTACAGTGTCAACTCCTAGGTCCCTCTTACACACATTCCTGAGGCTTATTGCTTGTTAGATGACATTGATCAAAGTCTTCTTTCACCGTTTCTCATTCCCATTACTTTGAATTTCCTTGGTTTGAATGCCAACAATTACGTATTAGACTAACTTTGGAGTTTGTCTACGTCCCCTTGTACGTTGGTGCAATAATCATTGTTTACATCCTTCATGGTCTTGCTATAACCAAAACACATATTCAGGCACGAGTCTAGTCCCTCTGGCAACTCATTTGCATAGGTCAAGAGTGCTATTGGTCCTTGAACTAAACTCTGTGCTACGCCACTGGTAGCCTCAAATAATTTTGAGAGGCTCCCCTGATAAGCTTCCTTTGTTCCGTACCACAAACGTAACTTTCTACTGATCCTTTATGAAGGCCAAAGCCTCTTTTGTCAGCCTCCTGTGTAGCAGTATCAAACGCCTTACAGCAGTTCTATGATACATACTGTATCTCTTCTTCGTTTGTGGCCTGATATGGACATAAAACCGAGTTGTGCCTCACTTAGGGTGTCTCTCCTTTACAAGTAGTCATCCATTCGTATGCTGATAATCTTTTCTTAGTGTCTGACAGAACAAACTCTGTGGTTCAGTACAATTTCCAGAGTTCTTTCCCTATAGACCAGCATAAAATTTGCCCTGTTCTACTTCATGGCAACGTATCTTTTTCCAGCGAAATATGATCAATACTTCAAGCAGCCTGCCAAGCATATTTGCACATTTCTTCAACACATAAGAAAAAAGATTCTCGATAACCACGAGCCTTAAGTAGTTTATTTGTCTTTTCGGGAACTTAAATGCTTTCCAAGACGTCTTTTCCATTTCAATAGTATTGGGTCTATGGTGTATTACACTAGGAAAACACTTTTGCTCTTGTTTTCAGCTCCTCATATATCTTTACATATCCTTTACAACTCTTCTCTATTAATATTAGCAGATGATCTGCAGTTCAATCAATAATCTACTGACGAGCTTACAGTAAAGTTTTGGATCACTTCATTTCTTGTCGGAAACATTTTCTTTTCAATGTCTCTGTTATTCCTTCTCAATCTTGCTATACTCGTTCCTTGCTCTCTCATACTCTTCAACTGGTAACTGCCTGTGATATCGCCTATGTTTCTTCCAAATTACATCCTCAAGTTCTTTTACTTCTTGATAGCTTTGCTTTAACCATATATTTTTTTTTCTTTAACAATATGTATGTCTTCTGTAACTTTCCTTCAGTTAAAGGTACCGATGTTCAAGATCCTTTATTACAAATTCCACAGAACATTTCATAACGCTGTTCTCTATCATGGCTTCGAACCTCCATTCCCAGTTTATTTTCCCAAAACAAGTTGCTTTGAGTTCTGTGCAGGCTCCATGACTCTAGCTCCTATTTGCATCTGGTGTCCTCTGATTTTTGTATGTCCTCATCTCCTACGTTATCAAGCTTGAGCATTACTTGATCACTTCCTCCAGCTGGTGCATCATATCTGATACTCCCACTTCCCACACTACTGTGTGTAAAGATAAGATAAGACAGTGATGCCGTATCAACCTCTCTGATTTTACTGGGCGCAGTAATAGGCTGATACCAGAATTTTTCCTGTACATATTCCTAGAACTTGTTTCCCCATGACCATCTCTGCGAGAATCTGAATTCTCTTAGCATAATCCTGAAAAAGAAAAAAATAAATCATCCATATAATCAGAACTTTATTATCTGTAAACATTTCATGTCGTTACTTCCTGTGCTATCACTGTTGCTATTGTATATTTCTTGTGTAGTTTTCCATTAACTTTCTAATGTCCTTAACCTCAGCCATTTACTTCATCTGTGTATGTGTGTGTGTAACTGACTATATTTATTGTACTAGGAGGGAGTTTTGCACTCGTAAGACCCCATCTCTTTAATATTCTCTGCTGTGATATAACCTCTTGAATTTATCAATAGTGTTTGCACTGATCATGTCCTCAGTCATTTCAATCCATTCATGCGACACTTTTATACTATAAAAGTCCTTAATTACATCCTTTTTTAAGTTTCTTAAAGTCATGCTACGTCCGCTGGTTACTCTATCCCTACATCTCTCGAAAAAAATGTTCACTGTGCACGTCATGGATCTGTTATAAAAAGCGTTAAAGTGTGTGTGTGTGTGTGTGTGTGTGTGTGTGTACTATTTCAACACTCGAGTGGACACTGTGAGAACTTCTTGGATTGCTCACCCTTGACCTTGCGGATAAGCGGCAGGAAGGCCTTGGTGACTGCGATGGGACCGAAGAGGTTGACCTCGCTGAGCTTGCGGTAGGTGTCCATGGATACCCATTCGACAGCTCCGTAGGTGCTGATGCCCGCATTATTCACCAGGCCCCACAACACCTCTGCACGGGTCACCAACCACATACGTTACTCGCTACAGCAACGATCACATAGCGGTCTGACAAAGCTAACGTATTTCACATTTTCTACAGTATTTACTTGTGACTGTGAAATTCTGTGAAATAATGGGATCAATAGATAAGATTCTTGTATAAACATAAATAACTGTAGCAAAAAGATGTTCGTTTTTGTCTTGTTTACATTAATGAATAATGATGTGAAAACAGCAAGAAAGGATGAATTAAAATGTAAACAGTCTAGGACACAGCATATGGCTATGATGGTTCTTCACGTTACACTCAGCGCCTTGCATAGCAGACCAAACCTTGGAACAAGTCCCTCACCGCCCGAGTTCAGGAAGTGTTTCACGTCCTGCAGTGCTTTGGCGATCTGCTTCTGGCTGGTGACGTCTAGCTGCAGGACGTGGAGGCGGCCTGAGCCCTCCCGCCTGAGGCGCTTTGCGCCCGCACCCTCACAGTGCAGGCAGCCCGCAAACACCCGAAAACCCTGAAGGCGGCAATGGTTGAAAGATTGTGTTCTGGGTCACCATTTAACACTTTAACCAGAATATGGAAAATATTTTCGTTCAGCTTATCTGGCGCCATTTAGAACGACCAAGACGACAGAGTACTACACTACTGACTCACACACATCAGAAACAGTGCTGCTATACACACTTTAGACACACACACACATACATACACACAAACAGCCTTATTTACTATGGTTGCATATGTTACGGTCGCACAGTAGTCACATACAATACAGTCACACCAGCCATGCACTACGGTCACATGCAATACAGTCACACCAGCCTCACATTAATGTTACATACAGTACAGCCAAACCTTACAGCATTGTCACATACACGTACACACACGTACTACATTCACACACACACACACACACACACACACAAATACACGCACGTCACAATGACCTATTCACATAACATTCAGGAGAAATCACAGAGTTTTCAAATCTTCACATAAGATATATTTACATTTGAGAAAAGATAGAAGTGAGCGATAAACACATTTAATGTCGATATGATCTATCGAAGCTTTACATGAGAACATCATTCTCTGTTGTAGTCAAGAACGAAGAGAGTTTACTGACCAGTTTGTCCAAGTGTAGTGCTAGATGGTGACCGAAGCCTGTGTCGCAGCCTGTCACCAGCACAGCCTTCCCCAACGATGGAAGCTGCAACGGGTACGTTTGAGGTAAAAGCGACTATGTAGAAAAGAAGGAAAGTGGGTAGCAGTTCCATGGGAGTAGTCCCATGATAAGGCATTCAAGAACATTCGTGTCGTCTCTAATATTTGGAGGACGTGAAAAGCAGTTTCGTTTTTTTTTTCTATCTATTTTTGCTAATCGTTGCGACAGATTGAGAGAAATGCTTTAACTGGAGTTTTCCTTCGGTACAATTATACTTGTGTTTATCAGTCATGATATTCACGGAAAATACACGAATGGAAGGTCAAGTCATAAGAAAATGCGCCCTCAAGAAAGGCGATGTTTTTATGAAAAAGTCCTTTTACAGTATCTAAAACCCAGACAAGAGGATGCTTATACTAACCTTCATGCTAGCAAGGGCCAGATACGTGCCCGCAGTGAGCAGCCAGATGATAGGGAATGCTACATTGCAGGAGCAGAGACCCAGGGTATTCACCAGCACCGTCAGAAGGGCACTCACGCAACCCCAGAAGAGCATACGGAACAACCTGTCGTAGGTTAGGAACATCTTGGGGCAGAGCCTCGCAGGGTACAACTGACGATAGTAAAAGATTACAACATTTTTTCCTGATGATGTAGGTACTACCTGAAAGAGTATTGATAATCACATACAGTTGATTACATATTCAATTTCATGCGGACATTCTCCTTTCGTGACGCGTGATATTATCAAATCGCTACAGGCGATGAGGACGAACTGACACTTAGAATAATGCAAACACATCTCACTGCTCTGGAAAGTTGAGCAAGGAGAACCTGTGTACGGAGAGCCCTTAGTGACGGCAGGCGCACTGGGATAATCAAGGCCGAAGACCCCAGCTGTGTCCTCCTCACCCCACCCTCACCTGCCTACCCTGGAGTAGCTTCTAGAGCCAGATGTGCCGCCCTCCTTAACCCCGTAGTGTAGAACAAGTGCTGGGAAGACCAGCCATACCGTCTAACTTACCGCCGATCGCTGGATTCGGTGCTGGGAACACAAGCTGTTCCTTCCTCGCCTTAACCTCTGGCTCCCTGCTACGCTCACCCGCATAATTCGAGTGTTAATACTCAGTACAACTTTTCGTTTTCATTAGATTACGTAGAGAAAAGAATGTGACTGCTGCTCAGGTTTGTTTCTGTAGTACAACAGTTGCAAAGAAATGTAAACGGCAACTTTGATTATATAATGGCCTGACCACGGTATACCCAGGTGGAGGGTACAGATGTCTCCAGCCTGACCAGGGTATACCCAGGTGGAGGGTACAGACGTCTCCAGCCTGGCCAGGGAGGGTACAGACGTCTCCAGTCTGAATAGGGGATACAGCTAGGTGGAGGGCACAGACGGCTCCAGCTTGACTAGAATACGCCTAGGTGGAGGGTACAGACGGCTCCGGCCTAACTAGAGTACACCCAGGTGGAGGGTACAAACGTCTCCAGCTTGACCAGGGCGCAACCCCCCCCCCCCCCCCCCCCCAGGTGGAGGGTACAGACGTGTGCATGGCAACCAACGAATCGGGATTCCATTTGGGGATTTCTTACATTACGAGATGCAACGACATTAACCTACATCATTACAAAGTGCAGATGATGGAAAGTCTTGTAAACGTCCTGCAATATAAGATTACATGAACAGACAACACAGAATATTTGTGTATCGTAATAGTGCCATAACATTAAGCACAGTCTAGGCATGATTATGAAGCAGGGAATAAGTCATGAAAAGAGTTATGATATTTCTTTGGTTTGCCAGACATACGATAAGGTCCTCGACTGAATGCTTGGTAGTGGAATTCACACGAGACAAACAATGTTAGTGTTAGACTTTTACCACAGGAGGTTCGTTATCTGAACACAATGTATCGTATATGTTGGAAACGGAACTGGTTCAACCTGCGCCGAGTTGAACTTGGGAGCACACAGGAGGAATCGTACGTTTATTTCGAATCAGAATTATGTTAAACGAATTGAACTCCAAGCCAACTAGGTTAAACTGTCCAAGCAGCAGGGTGTTCCTACAGTAACTATTGATACTCAAAAGTAAAATAGCTTTTGGTTAAACATATTTACCTTTCCAATGGCGCAATTAACCACCCTGGCACATGTCCAGTTAACCATTATATCTAATATTCTGTGAATACAAGTCTGTTGGTAGCTGTGGCGTTACTGTGAACACCGATGTAGTGGCTAATTTGTATCGTGAATCATAGTTTTGTTCATGAAGCACCATCCGCAGGTAGAGCCACTGTAAAATGGTATACCAGTCACAAGCTACAGAGTAACTGGCAACTCAGCTGGCCAGGTATGCCAACCATGAACCGCAACTCAGGAGTTTTTTCAATGATTCTCGTGTGGTGTGTCATATTGTATCACTCCGTGAGGGTGCCTAATATTTTCCTTTTGGGTGATCAACCGTTTGGGTATCGGAAGGATCATTGACAGTAGCGTAGGGTGTCATCATTAACATGACTGTCATGTTCCCCTCTCTGGCTCGGATTGCCGTCTTCCATTCCTGCTTCACTTGCACAAGGGCTGTTGGTATTCACTTAAACCAATGCACTTTCTTCATCCTATACATAACACCAGATAGCAATAACTCACACGATTGTCTTCAATCCCATATTTTCTAGTCCTTTTTCTTCAGTAGTCATGAAGATACAACCTAATGATATCCCTCCTCCGCTGACTCGGAACTGTGCCACTGGTCGAGGAGGGTTGAGTGGTTTCCCCTTAATGGAGATCAAGCAAACTGGGCCAAATCTAAGCCTAGTGACGCTACTAAACCTACCTGGTTCTCTCTCTGTCCATTTACTTGACATTAGTGGTTTCAAATCCAACCTCCCTACTGAAGAACGCCACCTGCCTGTTTTTCTTCTCTCGAACCCAACTGTCCAAGATCTGCCTCTCCTCTACATTGTCATGTCTCCAGCCATGATCTCTACCAGCTGTTTCGTTCCAAGTGCGACGGTTGTGCTGACTGTAGGACGTTTCTCACCACATGGATCTCGTGTGTCGCAGCTTCGATGCCATCTGGCTCATAAGTTTTCACTTTCCAAGATGATTTGCTCCTGCTACTAGCATATCGTCCCTCCATCTCCTCAAGCTATGCAGAGCTCTTCAACTATTTGACTCCCTGCTATGGGGTGATGCTCTCTTTCAACGTGGCGAACGCTTCTACGCAGGATTTCCAAGTGCACCACAAAGATTGACTTGGTTTTACTCAGGAGTTTTACTCGGGATGACCCTCAGTGGAGTGGAGGCTCTTTCTCGTCCTCTAGAACAACTGATTAAATACCCAACACGAGTACCTGATTGCTACAATCACGTATCTAGCTTATTCAACCTCCTTTTTCTATTTCATCCCCGAGTCCTCTTACTGCAGATGTCCTATTCCTACCCCCTGAGGCTCCTCTGACCATATTTTTTCCATGCCTTTTTCCAATCGGGCAAGTCACCCTTACGTTACACCAGCTTCGGCACTTTGGTCTTCCTTGCGTAGGCTGTATTGATTAACTATCACTTTACCAGTACTACTTCACTGGCCGGGATGCCTTCCATTGCATCTACCGCACTGCAGCATCACTGGCAGGGAGGGGGCGACAGCAGGCTCTCTATGGGTTCGGGGCTGCCTTGACCCGCCCGTCGACTCCATGTACACTATACCTGAGCAGGAAAATCCTTTGGTAGGATGACAAACGCATCGAGTCTATTTTTGTAGGGTTCTCCTCACCTCTTTGACGACTGGGACTACCATTTTCGTGCGTCAGTCTACCAGCTCCAGGTGGGACGAAAAGGTCCCCAAGCTGGGGAGTGGCTGGCGACCCATCGCAGAGAGACCAGTACTACCTTGAGACTCCAGGATGACTCCACAGATTCAGCCACATCAAGCCCTATGACCAGAGTCGACAAGAGAGTGTCACGGTTTGCAGGGTGGGTGTCGCTGACCTCCATCCGTGGCGTAGACACCTCTTGGTCCTCGCGCCTCACTCTGAGAACTGATTCAAAGGCCCTTTCGAAACTTTTCTCAAGAGGCCCAAACAGATTTTCTTCACATCACCGCAAAATGCCCTCTCTTGCCACAGTTCAAACAGTCTCTGTAGACAACCTTACACGTCTGCATGTCTTTGCCACTCCTAAAGCATCCACTAAGATTAATTCTCGCTCTGTGTGACTTCCAGTTTTGCTTGTTTTGAGGCACTTTGGCCAACGTATGACTCGCCGAACATCCAATCACTGTAATGTTCATATTAGTATTTTTGGAAGCTCGGCATACATTAACGGCACTTTGAAACTGTAAATCCCTTTCCTCACGCATATATTTCAGTACTTCCTCATCGCGAGTTCCTACAACAATCCATTCTCTTAGGCGGTTGTCTAAACAAGATTCATTTAGATTCACAAAAATTTGCTGTTTCACATCACAGAAAATCGTCAAACGTTTCACCCGGTTCTTGAACTTTTGTGTCGAAGTCCCTCCAGGCCACGATGACATTCTCACGTTCTGTTGTCCCCGAAGATGCGCTTCCATAGCGCCGAGGACAGTCTCCAATCCTCTATAGTCTGTTACACTAATCCCATACCGTAGGATTCACGTCCACTTATTGTACATCAGACATCATGGGTACAATATGCTCCGTTGGTGGCAGGGAGGATATCTTCGTCAGCGTCACGTATCCCTTAAATCTGTGGTGCCATGCAGCGAATTCTAAATGTGAAGCTGAAGTCGACAGGTGTGCATCAGGTGTATCGCTGACGGAAAACTTTACCTGTGGTGTTGCACCGCTGCTACTGGCGGCGGCGCCACTTGTGGCCGTTGCACTGCCATCACTTTTCACTTGCCGAGAGTCCAACATTCTTTCCAGGATTTGGCTCAAGCGCTCTTTACTCTGATGGACTTCTTCCTGAACTTGCTGAGTCTGAATTATCAACGGCTCCGTCAGCTGCTCCAGTTGCTCCTCCATCTTGATAATGTCGGTATTTTCCTTCAGTTGTCGACAAATTCAGGACGACACCCTACTCAGTGCCCCATGTTCCAATGTTGAATGAAGTCTAGCCGGTTAAGGAAAAACAGACGTGACAGGTGCGTTCAGTTGGGAGGTGTGTACAGCACTGCTGCAAGATACATTCTGCCCAATACAGGATAATACTCTAACATGAAACTTCAAGCCACGTAATCCATGCCCAACCGCTCAGACAAGGAACTGGCAGTATATAGCTGCAACTCTCATTCACACCACTAGAGAGCAGCACACACACACACACACACACACACACACACACACACACTGATTCACTCTCATTCACGCCACAAGACGGCAGCACCCGCTTACCTACTCGCGTTTGCACGCCTTTACATTAACACCACAATAGATCTTTGGAGTTCTTTCACAGATATAGGTAGACAGAGTTTATGGACGGGAGAGCATACTTCTTTATGTATTACAGGCATGTGCCGTCCACCTTAATCCGGTCCTTGCTCGCCCATCTCGTTTCTGTCTAAAAGCCCAGTTTTCCATTTCTCTTAGAAACCTTCTTTCCCGAGAAAAGAAATTACTCTAACTCGCCTGACTCTAAAATCTTCCAAACTATCCTCAACCTCCTAATTCGGACGCAAGGCCCATCGGTGATCTACTCTCCTGTGTGACCCACCTCTGGTTCACTACTCCTAGGAATTTTGGTGAATCTTTCGTTGTGATCTTCGGCATCTCTGAAGCATCTGGTATAGTGTGGCACAGGTCTTTGTTAACCAATTCTACCTTTTTTCCTTGCTTCTCTGCCTCTCTTTGATCTCTAGTGTACAGCTTCGTTCCGGCTGTTATATTGGAACGGCGTCTCCTGCTTACTTTATGACCATTGGTGTTCCTTAGGATCCCGTCTTATCGCCCACCCTTTTCCTTTCATTATTGATCGTTCCTTTACCTCCAGCCCTATTCACGCTGAGCCGACAATTCTACATATTGTAACATGCCATTCCTCCCCTCCTCATTCTGATGCTCTTTCTCTCGCCCTCCACATATGTACCATTGTGGAGTAGGGAGCAGCGACCTAAATCTCACTCACCTCTTGCTACTCTCATTCAAAATACCACAGTTCAACCCTGCACTAACAACTGGCCTGTTGAGCATAACCATATCCTCCAATCTGTTTTGGAAACTCTGTCTAATGATTATCGGTAAAGTTTATCTCTCAAAACTTTAGCGTATAATTTAGGTGTAGAAATCCTTTTCTCGTGACCATCTCCTCCTTACCTTCAGGGGCCTCATTTGTTCTAGAATAGACTACTGCTCACATATAAGGGGTGTATCTTGTTCCACCCCTCTGTTAGCCAGAGTGGAATCAAGTCGTCTCAATCCCCCTGCTATCACTTCTCTTCAGCCGTACCTTTTCTTACGACATGATAGTGCTTCACTGTTTCTCTTAAGCAGGTATTATTTCGGACACTGCTTTCGTGAGCTGTCTGTGTGTGTGTCGTAGCCCCTGTGATCTAGACCCGCGGCATGTCTCTGACAGCTGTTTCCAATAGCTTCTGTGTGGTGAGTAACATCACGAGGATTAACCTTTATGATACTACCTTGATGGCCTGCTGGGGCAGGTTTTGGATCTTCCGTATGGACTTTTATTATAAAAAAGCTATCCTGAACCTCAGCTAAAGTAAAAAGAAAAAAGTATGGCTACTTCTCACAAGAGATGGCCTACGAGATGAGCAGACTATTTACCGAGCTAATGGGCAGCTGCTGAAGTTCCGTCTCCTAGGCAACATGGTCGAGTGAGATTATGCTAGGGGTAAGGAGGTTGGGAAGAGCCTTTGACGTCAGACGAGGAGCAGATGTGCTGCCACAAACTCGTCCGGTCAATGACGTCGCCTGCCTACGAGGTCCGGAATGCTTATCGAACGGTCGTTTGCTGCTGAAGAGGCGGGAGGGAGAGAGATTTATGTCCTATACAGAAGAAATATAGGAAATGCGCATATTTCAGACAGAAATAATTTCATGCAAGAGTTGGGTGCATCTCCTAACTGAACCTCTCGTCACTTGCTTTAAAGATAAAAAAGATAACTATCGGCAAGAACACTGATTAGAGATAAAGATTAAAAGTTTTTTTCTCTATTTGCATGTTGCAGTGTCATGCGCCTCACTGTGTGTTGCTACCCTCTGTCTATGTGGGAGTATAATGCGACCCTGTGACACGTCTTACCCGGCTCACCAGAGTTGATATTTTCTGATATAACACATTGAACGCAGATCGTGCTTAGGTTAGACATCGCTAGCAAGATTTGTCGTTCAGTGCTAATAATTTTCATTTCTAGAATTATATATATATGCTTAGGAAAAGAATCACTAGGGGTTAGATGAACATCTTTGGTTCTATTGGCATATGTTTCGGGAATTACCTATACCATCATCAGAATCTATGAAGAAAGGATAATATGCACGCAATATCTACATTATGAGTTTCGGTTCAAAGCATGAAATCTAGAATGTTTCTTACAAAATGTAGATCATTAAAGTCCAACGTGAAATGAATTAACAAGAAAGAGTTAAGTTGGTAATGACTAACACTCCAGTCTTACTTGATATCCATTAAAACACGACTTTCATAATAGATTCAACAGAGGCAATATTTCCTAATCGACATTAGAATTCTACAGTTCATGATCAAATATCCAAACGTTAAAATATGCATTAAAAACATTTAGAAACAACTAGACAAATTCTACTTAAAACCTATTCAATTCATCTAAAAACATAATATCTCTGTTGATACGTCATGTCACTTATAGCGGGCTCGTCCCTGTAGGGCAGGAGGAACTCCAGTATTAACAGATCGGTGTTTGATGAGCTACTGAACAGCACAGAAAGTTCGCTGCCGACACTGGGTGGTCAATGTAGACTGCGAGGTTTGGGAATTAACCATTTCGCTCGTACTGAACTCGCAAGGTCTGCATGTGTCGCTTCGTGTTGCCAATATACAAATTATTACAACTGTTGCACTTATATTGGTAGACTATTGACGACTTAAACTTCTTAGAAATAACATCCTTGAACTTGAAAAATAATTGAATTGTATTTCTTGCCTTAAACACCATTCTAATGTTAACTTGTGGGTAAAATTCAATAATAAGTCACTGCCTGGAAATCATCTTCCTATGAGCTTAACGGCTGTAATTGGAAAAGTTATTAAAACCATCATTAGATAGACCTGTGAACCAATTAGAGAATCACCAGTTAATAAACCATTCTCAGCATGGTTTTCGACGAAAACTGTTCACGTCTGACAAATCTAGTTGCTTTCTTTTTTGATGTAATCAACATGTATGACGAAAATGTTTACTAGCATTCAAAATTTTCAAAAAGCTTTTGATAAAGTTCCCCATTAAAGGTTGTTAGCATTTTTGAGCTACAGAATTAGGTCTGTTACTATTTTCTTGTATTTGTTTAAGTTTTCCTTCATCTTTGATCAAGTTTGGTGACCAGAAATGAGCATATTATTCGAAATGATTTTTGTTGTTATTTCTTGAGACTCAAGGCGGGCCTTAATTGTAATATAGAGAGGGTTATGAACAGGAAAAAGAAAAGGCATTGCAATGAGTATTTCAGATCATAACCGATTATCTATTTTCTTTTCGTGTGGGTTATGAAATATCATGCATATAAAATATTCTAATCACCAAAATGTATTCCTTAGCATTTGTGTACTTCAGTTCCATCTGCTGTTCTCAGAAGACACAATTAGATTATCTAGGTGGCTTTGGATCTCTTAAGTCAATGGTATAGGTTTTTGAATATATCCTTGTGATATCTGTACTGAGTCAGTGTGATCTCCGTTTTATGCCAGTTATTTTTTTTTTTGCTCTTCATAATTATGCCTGTCAGATATACACATGAAGACATTTCCTTTGGTGTAAGTGTGATCGGACGTTCTCGAGGACGAGGATCAGACGAACTCGGCCGGGAACATGGACTGCCCCAAGCACTTGTTACTCACTGTGACTTAAGCTTTCGAGGATGTGTCTGGACCTGATATGATCCTAGTATTATAAGATGCACTTCAACACTAACACGTCACCGTACCCTGGTATTTATTTGTTATTGCTATCAACTACGAGCCTTTTCTTTTCTTCACTTTTTTTTGTCCAGTTAGTGTGTAAAAGATTTACCTTGAGAGCAGCAGGTGGATCCCTCGTCGACCGTGCAAGCAGGGCGCGCAGTATCCAAGCTGTGGCGCTGTGCACTGCACACACACCTCACCAGACTGGTGGCTGGCATCCAACTTCTCCCACTCTCTTCAGCTCGTAAGCGAGTGATATTGTCTTACCAATTTTTCATGAAATGTTTTCTTTCTCTAAACACTGAGACGAGACTCTTATATAATTTTACATAAGGATGAAGATAAATGACAAAAATATAAAACTGTTTTTGATATACATTTTTATGAGAGTCATGTGAATCATAGCAGCTGGGAACGAGTCAATCAATGTGGAGAAGAATTGATAGATAATGGCGATAAGTTGTCTGCTCTTGCTGTCCTCCTGGCTTGTGTTGTAGGGGTAGACTGCCACGATGACCACCACCAGAACTATCTCTGATTTTTGTCTTAAACATTTCTAGCATTTCAAAAGGGATCCTTGATAAAAGATATTATTGTTATACTGCATCTAATCGGAGGAGATTCAAGAAATAAATGTAAGTCAGTTGATATACAACGAGGAGATGTAGCCAGGACGCCATTTGGTAAACAAGTGACTCCGATGTGATTATTACACGAAAGTGCACTTGGGAACTTATCGTATTTCATTTCCCAATGGACTCATAGGAATATACTTGATCACGCGCTAGATTGTGAGAGTTTTCCAATATATATATATATATATATATATATATATATATATATATATATATATATATATTCTTTCTTTTTCTTTTAAACTATTCGCCATTTCCCGCGTTAGCGAGGTAGCATTAAGAACAGAGGACTGGGCCTTTGAGGGAATACCCTCACCTGGCCCAATTCTCTGTTCCTTCTTTTGGAAAATTAAAAAAAAAAAAACGAGAGGGGAGGATTTCCAGCCCCCCGCTCCCTCCCCTTTTAGTCGCCTTCTACGACACGCAGGGAATACGTGGGAAGTATTCTTAATCCCCTATCCCCAGGGATAATATATATATATATATATATATATATATATATATATATATCAAGAAGACAGAGGTTAGTAAAACCTATTCTTAGGATTAATATATTTTATTCTTTTTATTCTTAGAATTAAACATTGTCCACAGTGAAGTAACTTTGTATCGAAGCTTTCTGAACCAATTTTCTCTGTTTTGAAATATCTATTACTATTTAGGTCGAGTAATGGAAAGTAATAAGTGGATGAACGAAAAACAAATAAAAAGCAGGCAATAGAAAATGACACACACACATATATATATATATATATATATATATATATATATATATATATATATATATATATATATATATATGTTTTCGAAAAAATGAATAGGTAAACATTATGAACATGGATAAAAAGAAATAGAATATACCTAACAGAGAGCCCTCGATGCCAGCCTAACATATTTTATTCTTTAGAATACGTGACGTGACTAGTCTAGTCCATACAACTAACTACCCAAGGTTTCCTGATTGTGCAGCTTGGCCTGCCTGTGTACAGAGAGGTGGTGTCCGCCAGCACTGCATTCATGGGACATTGTGTCTTGTCATCATCCTGTCTAAGAACAGAAGGTTCGACATGCTAGTATCACGAATGAGTAAAGATCTCTGTTATTTTCCTCACATGAAGTAAAGAATCTCATACGCTTTATAAAGTAAATCAAGATAGAATCAAATCATAATAGAATCAATACGTGTATTAAAAAGAAAAAAAAGATAACTATCGCAGCATTTGATCCCAGTAAAGCCCAACGTGTTATTTTTGACAGGTGGCCTTGACCTCTTTCTTTAGAATAATATCACTCATGTCGTCATGCATATCTCTCGCTACAGTTACCTGATAACTTTCGTAAATTGTTGGACAAATATATGAGAATATCGCATAACATACTGTCTCTACTAAATGCAGGGGAAACGAAAAAAAAAAAAAATTGTTTCCGCTAATAATTGGAAACTTAAATCTCCAGCCACTGTTTCTGTGGTGCACGGGCAGAGGGCAAGCAACCCTCTTAATGCTTTCTTATCCTTATTTCTTATTCGGGCAAAACAAACTATTATGAACAGAACTTTGTTAGAGCTGAATTATGACTTCCAGTCGCTCTTGTACGGGCGGTTCGAGACGAACCACGGTACAGACTCGAGCAAGGACATGTGTGAGACATTCCTACCAAGCTAAGGGTATGTGACTACTCCTGGAGAGGGGAGGTGAGGGATTAACACCACCATCTCTGACTACGCCAGACTGAGGCCTTAATACAACAGAAACACCAGGACAATATGTACACACCTGGGGTACACATGATGCTCACTTGCAATAAATTCCTCTTATTGTTACTGTACACCATACCCGAGAATCACTTAACTGATATTCACATACATTTGACTTTGGACTAGAAGGATTCACATGTAACTTCATTGCTTGGGTATTCGTTTAGCTGTTTAGCTGATAGATACAATCAGACGAGGACATGAAAGTTTTCTCTGAGATGTAGGTGATTTCCCGCTGTAGGTGAGGCTACTGTAAGCACTGGTTAGCAACACACAACACGTCTGTCTTCCTCATACTTGTCTTCACTCAATGGGTCATAAGGAGCGCTTTCACCTGTTCACACGACACAGCGGCCGCCGCCACAACACACTCAGCTCAGCCGATGAACTCAGTGACTGAACTAGTTTCTCAGGACCTGCACCACCACAGTAGACTGAGATAAGAGGCTCCTATAAGGAGTAGCGCATGTACCCATGGGTTGCCTTGTGACACCACAGCACGTGTTCTTGCCAATACCTCGCCTTTGGAGACCATGCCACCAACCCAACAAGGTACTTCCAAGACTTCTTGCTCCAGCAGCACAAGATTTCCACTGATTACTACCATCGTCTTACTATCTTCCCTAAGCCTCACTCCATTGCACTACATCTCCACCTCTTCTATGTCTGATATATCTTCATACAAGCAAGTATTCGGGATATATCTCTCAAATCATGCAGTCCTCCTCCTTCCTTCACAGGTGTACATTTGGCACCACCGCACATAACCACACCAGCCAGTTTCACGGTAAGCTGTACTGAGATTTCTTTCCATTTCTTGACAAATGTATATAATTCTTTAATAAACTTCTACAGTCTCTGTCTGTCTGTCTATCTGTCTGTCTGTCTGTCTGTCTCTGTCTCTCTCTCTCCCCGGGTAAGTAGACGTGAGGTAGGTACTAGGAAGTTTGAGATAGGCAACCACTGACTACCAGAGATGTATACACCCGCCTGGGTATCGATAGAGGTAGCAATGAACCATGTTCTTTTTTTTTATAGAAGACTAAAGAAGAATTAAAGTGTTGGGAAAGTTGAAGGTAAAGTGGGAAAGAAGAAGGAGAAAGGGAGAGAGACACCTGGTGAGCAGTCCACCTTGCTATTGGCAATGAGCCAGCGCTTATTTCACTGGTGGTCAAACGTCTCTACCTTGGCCTAGGTAGCTGTCTTTTCCTTCTGTCTCACCCACACATGGACTGGCTTTCACTTCACAGAAATACAATCTCTCCAAGTGAATAACACCTGATGGACTTGAGCATATGAGAGCTACCGGGAGACATTGAAAGAGCTTGAACACTACAAGGTCTAGAACGGATGAGAGAGAGAGAGAGAGAGAGAGAGAGAGAGAGAGAGAGAGAGAGAGAGAGAGAGAGAGAGAGAGAGAGAGAGAGAGAGCAGTTAACTAAAAAGATAACCGCTCACATCAGATCAGGAGTAATGCCAACGAAAATATCAAAAAAGATATCGTGTGAGACTGAGAACCTGCAGTGTGTGGCGTCACTATGGCTGGTTAAGTATGTTTATGGTTGGAATAAAGAAGTAAATACAAAAGTCAGAGGTCAAATGTCATGGAGAGAGTAGCAAGTATGGAGTCTATAATGAGTGAGGGAAGGGGGGGGGGGGGGCACGAAGCGAGCTAGTTATTATTAGCTGATGACACAGCACTGGTGGCAGATTCGAGTGAGAAACTGCAGAAGTTGGTGACTGAGTCTGGGAGTGTGTTATTAGGTTTAGCAGGACAGAATGGTAGGCTAATTGCTTTGTGACTCTGAATAGCGCTAATATGGAGAAACTGAAGTGTTTTTTTGGATACCTGTGAGTGGAAATGGCAGCAAATGGAAGCATGGATGCGGAAGTGATGGGGCGAAAGGTTTTGGGGCACTGAGCTCGTGTGAAAAGAGAGGTCGTTATCTGGGAGGGCAAGAATGGTTACGTCTGAAGGCATACTAGTCTCAGTAATGTTGTACGGATGGAAGTCATGGGCTATAGATGAGGATGTAAGGAGGAGAGACCATGTATTGGAAATGAAATGTTTGAATTCGATATATGAGTGATGTAGGTTGATTAAGTAATTAAAGGGCAAGAGAGGGATGTGGTAAGAAGAAGCATGTGGCTGAGAAAGCAGAGGAGTGTCCTGAAATGGTTTGGACATATGAAGAGTATGTGTGAGGAGAGGTTGACAGAAAGGACTTACGTGTCTGAAGTGGAGGGGACAAGGAGATGGAGAGACCAAATTGTAGATGGAAGGACAGAGTGAAAACGATTTTGATTGCTCCGGGTCTAAACATGTTTCCATCTCAGATATCAGCGTGGACTGGTTTCGTACGTTATATCTAGTGCACGTGTTCCTCGTGGTGGTGGTTCAGTTGCCTGAGGCAAATCTTGTGTGTGGCGGGGTGGCGACGAGAATGGATGAAGGCAGCAAGTATGGATATGTACATGTGTATACGTGTATATGTCTGTGTATATATATGTATGCGTACGTTGAAATGTATATGTATGTATATGTGCATGTGAGGGCGTTTGTGTATATACATGTGTATGTGGGTGGGTTGGGCCGTTCCTCGTCTGTTTCCTTGCGCTACCTCGCTAACGCGGGAAACGGCGGTTAAGTATAAAAAAGAAACAGCACTACCAGAGAGAAGGCCAGTCGCGGTCACCAAACTCAGTGCTACAGTTCACCACCCTCAGCATGACTCAGAAGACTATAGTAACCTCTGTTTGTGGTTATATGATATTGATTCATGACAGATACAGTCCCCTGTCACCGGTCCACAACTGAACTGTTTTTTGCCTGCTGCTTGCGTGTTTGTAAAGGAAATGTGCTTGACGGAATTTTACTTGCTACTTAAGCTTTCCTTCTCTACTTTTTGATTTCTTGTTTGCGACAAAAGAGATAAGTTGAGAAGCATCAACACCAAGTATTCTATATATATCTATATTTTCCCAAAGAAGCAAAGAGAAGTGGCGTTAAAGTCTTTTACTCCCAAGGTAACTCGACACGAAAGACATTATAGTGTAACCTAACCTTTGTTAAGGCTGAGGGCTTTACCAGGTCTACTTATCTAAATTACATTAAAAGGTTGAGGGTAATCTTTTACTGACAACCAACTGCATCTCTATATTCAGATCTCTCAACAACTCGCACAACCTCAACATACATAGGTTATTACGTCACTAAATATATGAATCAATGATACTCTTGTAGCTAACGTGTCATAACAATTGGATCCAACGTGTGGCAGAGGCTCTCCTCTCCCATCAGCCTAGATCTGGGTCTCCGAACTAGGGGACTTCTCAGGGTTGTTACCCCAGGGGAGCTGCCCATTACCCTTGTCTGTCATGGGCACCAAGTCCCTGCCTGGGGTTGGGGAGACGGGCGTGCGCTGTGGGGATGCGGCCAACGGAGTGTGGGTAGGGATCATGCCGGATTCGACCCTGTCCAGCATCTCGACAGAAGGCTGCGCCGGGCCCATGCGCTCCAGCTCTTCCCTGCATAAGTGCATGACGATGCCGGCGCCGAAGGCATCTCCCAACACGTTGATGGAGGTGCGGACACGGTCCCTGGAATGTTAGATCACCGTTCACTCTGGCAGTTCAGTAGTAATCCGAACTCTAAAATCCTGAATGAATGAGGTCAGTTCATTTGATTCACGATAGCCTCTGCACTGAAATGAATAAAGAACTTGAGTCCCAAGGGAAATAAGCCATGTATGATTACAGATGATCATGGAAACACATACCACACGCTTCGCAAAGCACAATACAAACATATACGTATGGACATCATCTATGGTTTCACAGACAGCTCACTGAATGAACAACGTCCCTCACAGGCAAGCAGCCCTACGCCCACCATTTCCCGGGAAATCCATATCCAGCATCAAGATCACATCATCGACCGGCACAGACCCGGCCACCGCCTACCCTTTCATCATCAACGAACGCTGTGGCAGTTGAATACGAAACACTGACTTGAAAAATCTTAATTCTTCAGGGAAATGAAAATGATAACGATAAGAACGAAATTGTTTATCATGCCATAATTAGACCACGTATGAGTTCTCGAATATCTGTGGCTATTGTGGGACGCGACGATATAGATCCCTATGTAATACCTCACTCCAGTACAAATTCACGGGTTTAAATGACTAGCAATTACCTTGTTGATAGTCTTCCAGAAGAGCCTTATAGTTGTAGGTGATTCCTCATTAGTGGCATTTCGACATGTATTCATGAAAAGCAAATCCAACTCAGCATGTAGACAATATGAGTTTCCAGTTGACTACAGAGAATGTTTTACTGCCCTGTAATCTGAGGGCAAAAAGGACATGCTCGTTGGTCAGCGCAGGTGTGTTACACCGCACATCGGTGCAATTGCGACCATTCCTCATTTGCATAGGAAAAAAATCTGACATTTTCCTTGTGTCTTCTACGATTTCCCTCGCTGTTATCATACAGTGTTTTAGACAGAGGATTAACCGTTGTATGAACGGCAGGAAATAATATCTTGACTGTTGTCTGTATCTCTCATCTGTTGTCCTGCTCTTGGCTATGAGAAAGCACAAAAATCAAATCAATTTCTCCCTGAGTTGTAGAGCTACACCTCCAAGGTTCCTCCTATTGTACATAACCCAAAAGGCATCGCTGAGGTCAATCGTCCACACGCACACTAGCATCCCACTGAGGCCCGCCACAAAACGCCACCTGTACAGAATCCTCACCGTGCATCATCATTCAGAGGGTACGACCAACGGAACACTAACCACCACAGAGAACTCCCTCTCCACATTCACCACAAAACAGATGACGTAGATAAGACTCACAAGATCCAGTCGACGGCGAAGATGAGGGAGACGTGCTCGGTGGGGAGACCGATGGCAGTGAGGACGAGGAGCATGGTGACGAGGCCGGCGCTAGGGATGCTGGCGGCGCCGATGCTGGCCAGGGTGGACGTGAGGCTGAGGAGAGATGAGTTGTTAGTGAGGTAGGACATATGCTCATACGTGTACACAGGCTTGGGACAGGTGACAGTCTTCGTCAAAACCTGTGTTCACACCTGTGCCAAGACACAGTACTACTAGTTCACCGTTCAGATAACAGAAGTCACCATGCGTCATCGCTCACAGGATGAGCAGGGTGTGCAGTACATTTGCCGGGGTCATCTGCACAAATCAATCAATCTAATCAAGGGAGAAAAATATCTTATTGATGCATCTAGACTATAGTTAAGATTATGATATATTACAATGATGAAAGAAAATTTTTCCTAAAGTATCATATTTATCAATGTTTTACGAAAGATGAAGAAAATATTCGTTCCGAGATTTGAAATAGATTAGACCCGAATATTGCAGACCTAGGGAGTCAGGTCCGTCTAGGATGATGATCGTGTCGTCCACTCTCACTATCATGAGTTTCAACATCATGCTCGAGTCATGCAGGTCGTCGTGACTGTGAAGGTAATGGTGAGAGAGATGAGCTACCGAGTAATGATGATGTTCAAAGACTTGAAAATGAGGCCTCATATCTCCGCTGAGGCAGCCCTGCTTTCCGGGCGTGTATCAGGCAGGAGAGATGGACCTACCTGACGGTGACCAGCTCGCCCGGCCCAAGGTTGATGCCATACATCTGGGCGATGAAGATAGAGCCGACGGCCTCGTAGAGCGCGGTGCCGTCCATGTTGATAGTGGCGCCCACAGGCAGCACGAACCGCGTCACCCTCTTGTCCACCTTGTTGTTCTCCTCCAGGCAACGGAAGGTGATGGGCAGGGTGGCCGAGCTGTGGGGAGAGGGGTGATGAGCAGGGTGGCTGAGCTGTGGAAAAGGGGGTGCAGTAGAGGGTGAGTGAGCTGTGGGGAGAGTATATATGGGCAGGGTTGCCGAGCTGTGGGGAAAGAGGTGATGAGCGGGGTGACCGAGCTATTGGGAGAGATGTGATGAGCTGTGTGGAGAGGGGTGATGAGCAGGATGGTTAGGCTATGGGGGAGAGGAATGATATTGAGGAACCTGGGGATGAAGGCGATGGAGCTGAGCTATGGGGAGGAAGATGGTGGGTATGTGACTGGGATTCTGGGGAATGAGTGATTATAGAAAATATGGCTCTGAACATTAAGGTAACAGAGGGACTAGCATTGCTCAAGAGCCACTCAATAGCTCGACCATAAAGATTTGCTTCTAAAGAACTTCTTAACAACGGGGCTTCACGGAGTCACCCTTTATAGATTCTCCGGTTTTATGTGTGTGTGTGTGTGTGTGTGTGTGTGTGTGTGTGTGTGTGTGTGTGTGTGTGATTACTATTTGTGTTTCGGGGGAGAGAGTTTACACTGGTGTTGCCCCATCTCTTAACCTTTGTGTGTGTGTGTGTGTGTGTGTGTGTGTGTGTGTGTGTGTGTGTGTGTGGTGCCTTTTCCCCGTATCTAGAGAAAAAATGCATCTTCTGACCACTCAGACCTTCCACAAAAGGAGAAAGATGAATGGAATCTGAAAATCGCGGGACCCGTTAGTGTACATAGAAAAAGATAATCTTATCATGAGCAACTCATACAGGAGCGACTCTAACTAAATTGTACCATTTGAGGAAGATATGGCAGAGTTTATGAAAGATCTTCAGAGAGTTGATTATAACTAATAAAACAGTTAGGTAGAAACACAATGTAAAAGCAGCTGTGATTAAGAAACGTTAAAGAGCCCAGACGGTTGACAGTGGTGGGATGTGGTATATATATTGATCACAAGGACTGGTGTTAGATCGGAATAACAGTACTGACCTACAGGATGATCTTTGAAAAACCTTTGTCATTCTCTAAACTTGTGATCATACCTTAAGGGGACAAAGAGCTATGTTAATCCGATTAATGTACAATCATGTTATAGACACGTGAACCTGACTGACCTGGAGCCGGTGCCCAGCGCAGTGATCCACGCCTGGATCATGCCTTTGAAGAAGGTAGTTGGGTTCTTTCTGGTAACCATGAAGAATATGGTGGGCAGTGTGATGATGGCGTGGACGGAGAGCCCCGCGATCACCGTCAGCATGTACAGTCCCAACATCTGAGCTGTCTCACGCAGGTCCTCGATGCTCATGATCTGCCCGATCACCAAGCTCATGATGCCGAAGGGAGAGTACCTGGCCAGGGGACGTCACACGAGTGTTACTAGGATCATGGAATAAAGAGGTGGGGAGTGCTTGGGTGCAGGGTGTCAGGGAAAGGGTAATTACAGCCCACGGGGGAAGCACGTGACCGGTGGAACCATCTCCCAAGTTGATACATCTTAGATAGTGGGAGGAGATGCAGAAAGATAACACGATGAAAGAAAATGAGAAAAAAAAAGTAAGTAGGAACGCCGAAGAGGGAAATATGAGACCTAAGAAAACTATACCAACAACGTCGTTATCTACAAACACACACACACACACACACACACACACACACACACACACACAAACACACAAAAAAAAATATTCATTTAAGCGGCTACATGGCATTTCATGAATATCAAGATTTTTCTCTGGAACAGTGGATACTCATGGCTTGCCCTTGCTCCAGGGATATGATGTTATATTCTAAAATCCTGCGGGTGATTAGAGCAAAAGAAAAACAATGGGTGAATATATTTCATTGATAAATTTCATTGTTTTCTTTTGGGAGACAAACGAAAATGAAAGTCTCAAGATTTAAGATCAAGAAAAAAGAAAAAGATTATCAAGAAGTAGGATATAAAAGCCGAGACAGGAAAGTGAGCTGAATTACTCAAATTTTGCCTTAACTTTTACCTTGCTGAAGGTAGTTTATCATGTTTCTCTCGGGCAGACATTAAGAGCCGTTTGGAGACAGTTTCTCGTATATCTTTTGAATTCTGTAGAATTGTGTGCACTTAATCAATGATCGTCCAGGCCCTCTCAGTGAGTCATCTGGCACATCCCGAGAGGATTTACATTTAATGGAAGTGTTACGTGTCTGATGACACAACGAGTATGGGAAATATCTACAGGCCAGAGCTTCCAGACTCTGCTAGTGATACGAAGGTGTTCTTGCCAGCACAACAATGACAATTAACCTGGGTTGAGCCAAGCACTCTGACAAGTCATTATGGCTACGTCTCACAACAGTTAACAGTAATTAGGTAATGTTTAGGACTCTTCTATCATAAGTGCAATTTTCATGTTAGAGAAACAGTCATCATATATGTACAGTCGTTGTCTGCAAAAGTGCAGAAAAACAACCTGCAAAAATGGATAACGAAATCAAGAAAAACAAAGTGGCATGGATTTTAGAAAGACTGTCTTGCTAAACCTTTGACCATCACCCAACCAGCCCGTGACCGTCATGCTATTAGTCTGTGACCAACATGCCATCAGCCATTCGCTATCATGCCACAAGCCCGTGCCATCACGCTACTGACGTGTGACCGCCACGCCATCAGTCGAACGCTGCCACGCTCCGTGGACACTCGTATAGATACAAATATCAACATACTCCACTCCCCAGACTTGAAAATGAACGAGTAGCAAACTTCTAAGCTGCTGGGATATATTTGCAGCAGTTTTTGAGCTACGAAAGAGGCTCTTTGATCACGCACTCAGTTTTACCTTGTTAGTGATCTGAAAGATGATCGAGTACCTTCCACTTCCACTTCCACCTGCGATGTTACAAAGACCGGCAACCCGCTGGTGGATTGCGGGTCAGTTAGTACGTGATGGAGGGATACTCACCACATGATGAGCTCCACCATCTTCATAACCACGTCGTTGAGGATGATGAAGAAGTCCACCATGAGTTTCCCCTGTGGCATCCGGCCCAGCAGGGAGCCGAACGCCACACAGAACACGATCATGCCTGCCAGGGAATATGAAGGGTGACTAAAGAAATTTCCCAATGTTGGTGTTCATCCTCCATGTCACTGTGTAGTGCAAGAACATGAGAGGATCTCTTTGTATGAGACACCGGTGAGAAAGGGCAGTACTTACAAGGATATTGTTACGACATGTTCAGCTTAGAAACCATTAATTTAGAAATGCGACAGAAAAAACTTTACTGAATACTTCAAAGCTTTAGTCCTAATACACCATGACTTCCTTAACATGCAGATCTACCCAAAATGAATCATGAATGTTAAATTTCAACTGTTCTAACTACATTCTGAGTAAAGATACAGTCAAGGTGTATCTTGGATCAGTCTTGGCATGTGAGCCATAATCTAGACGTCATTTTACTGTTACTAACGTTACTATTGTGTGTTAAAGTACCTTCTGAGTCACTAACCTCGTACCCACCAGTGTACACTTGCCAGTACGTGCCCAGCATTATATATCATTACTGAATTAGTAGTACCCATCAATGATATTGCACCTACCGACATGTACTCCAGTGTAGTACTCACCCTTCACATGATTACCAGTACTGAACACCAATATGTAATCACTAGTAAGCAGTCCTGAGTATGTACTTTCCAGTATGTACGGCGGAACATTATGTAATCCTTGTAGTTCATTCTTACTGGCGCGGAGAAGCAAAATGTACCATTCATTATATCTAAGGTGGTCCGTACACAAGAATACGTACCCATAACGTTGGTGCCTTCCGAGCTGGTGAGAGACCTCTCGTACTCGTCCGCCACCGTCTCGTTGAGAGCCGTGCCGTTGGCTAACGAGGCCTTCATAGAGACGCTGAGATCTTCTAGGGTTTCGTTGACCCTCCTGGGGACTGGCTGGATCTGAGGAGATAGAGGTGGACGAGGAGAGAGAGGGAGATAGAGATAGGTAGATAGATAGATAGATAGATAGATAGACGTCTTCGTCCGTCAGTTTTTGCAAGATTAGACCAACAAGGGATATCACATGAAAAGCATTGTGATGCGAGGCACAGGCTGGGCGAGGCTGCCACATGGGTAGTACTGTGAGTATGATACGCAGGGCAAGACTACCACCTGGGCAGAACTGTGATCCATGACACATGTAGGGCAAGGCTACCACTTGGGCAGCACTGTGATGCATGGCACACGTAGGACAAGGCTTCCACCTGAGCTGTGATATACACGCGCTAGTTGGAGACCTCGAGGTATGGACATTTGCAAAAACTGTTCTGTACAAGCAGCAGCTGAAGGGAAAGAAGGATATGATAGAGACAGAATAAAGAGCCATATGGCTGTTTCACGTGTCGCAAACGTCGACACTTGTGTGAGCAACACCAGCATGACCATACAACAAGGTGTGTGGGAGAATTGGCACTTATGGATGACCTCGTTAAGTGTATTGGAAGCATTAAACTGAAGATCATCCTGCCAGGCAGATGGCCAACTTTCATAAGGGAGATGATATTCATGGCCAATGGTATTACGGGCCAAGGACAGAAAGGAGGAAGATAAGAACGTTGTTATATTATGATAACAGTGCTAATACAGTCTGCATCTATGGGAAGCATAGTTGAGCTGAGACAGATCAGGAGAGGCTGAGTGAGGGTGAATCACAAGCAGGAAATGAGGAACCATTTAATTTCGAAAGATATGTGAAGTTGTACTGTCAGTCCTCACCTTCTTGTAGACGGTCTTGGTGGAGGAGAAGCTCGCAGTCACAAGGTTCTCCGGGAACATGTTCCTGTAAAAGGTCATGTCATCATAGCAAGAGCACATAAATGGGAGTCATGGGACATACATTTCAATGCATTATGCGTGTATCTACAAGTGGTTCAACAATCATAACTGTGACCAGTAAATGAAGGGATCTAGATTGAGGCACTTTCATAAACACAAAACTATTATCACTCTTGCTCGGCAAAGACCAGCAGATGACAGACCCATGTAGTAAGGACTTCCATGCTCCTGCGTGGAGTGCAACCTTGATGTTGTAGGAGCCGCATGAAAAGGGTTGTATAACTGATTGATTGATGTGTGCATACAAAGTATGGATATCTTGATCATTAGGAAACACACGTATGAATTGCTTTTAGAAAATAGTGCCAAAATTGATGCACACGGAGCTAATAAACTGGTCAAACTTCACTCAGCTAAATAAGAAAAGCAGAAATTGTCATCATACTTAACACTTTACCGTAGCGTTCCAGGCAGAACCATTCTGACGAGTGTGTGAGGCACACTTACACCACCTTCATCCTGCCAGTGTGTCCGTCTATGATCCTCCTCAACTATATGATGGTGTCACCTTTGACATGACCAGGTTAAAGTCACACCATCATAAGCAAGGGTCGTAGCGTCGAGCTGAAGTGTCGTGCCATCGTTCTCATAGGGTTGATAAATACCTGGGCCGGACACCGATGTCCCGGTCATCCTAGACACCATATTGATAACACCAGTGTTGTGTCTATACCTTTGATACACACTACCGTGACCGCACGGTCGGGTTATTGGTCATCTGGGCTTTAGGTCTACCAACTCCCAGGGTTATTGACCGTCAACATTAATGAATACCCAACAGCCGAAAAAATCTTGAAGACTCTCGTCAGGTTGATAAAGATAATTCTGAGACCACATAACTCACTATGTACATAACGCTAAGTTTCATGGTGCCTTGACACCTCATGCAACCCACGTTACGAGAGATGCACGACATGCATGATGTTCATATGCAGTATGGTTAAGACGGCCATATGTGTCACCGAGCCAATCATGCAGTCGATCGCCACTTGATCATACGACATGAAGCAAGCCTTAGCTATTATTGTGGTGTTTGGGTGAGACCCAACTAACCATGCTTGGGTCAAGGTCAAAACAAATCATGCAGAGATCATGTGATTAATATCAACATATTTTGGGGTCAAGGAGGTGATAACCAGCCATGCTGGGATCACCTGATTAATATCAACCTTCTCTAGGGTCAAGAGGGCATAACCAATCATGCAGGGAGCAGTTGATCAATATCAAGCATGTTGGCGGTCCAGGACGTTTAGATAACTATGTGCTGTTCAGTCCCTCACACGGTAGGGAGGTGAGAACTGCTCAGGCAGAGGTCACCACCAACCACACATCCAGTCCGACAACTGATCAGGCGGTGGTCCAAACTAACCAAGTGGACGTTACGGTTAGCAACAGACAGTGTCAAGGGCTGTGTAACCAGGGGAACGAGGTTGTAAGTCAATCAAGCACAAAAGAGAAATACCATGATCTACCTCTGACTGACGAAGAGATAAGATACATAGATAAAAAAAACGCACAGATCCAAGGCCTTAACACTACTAAACAAACAAAAAATAGTCCCTTTAAAACTATAGAAGAAAAGGATAGCAGAGTAAAGGCTTTCTCCCCACCCTTCACTCCTCCCGGCAACACGCCCGACGGAAAACAATTAGAAAGAATACCTTGCACGATTAACATACCTGTAGGAAATTTTTACAAGGGCCATGAGGTAAAATGAACATGAATAATGGCATGCACACCATCACCAAAGACATGCAACCCTTCACTTATTATAAAGATGATAGTGGTGATAAACTTGAACTCCATCCTCGCGACTTACCATGTCTATATTACTCCTGTAATTGAAAGATGACACAGTAATCCATTCTTACTCCCTTACAGCAGGCAATACGGGTCAATTAATGTTGGCATAATACTACAACATGGCCAGGGAGACATGGGTAATTGAGAAAGTAGCATGATATACCACTACGTTATGATGACTGATTAGACGAATCATTCAGTACCGGAGAGTGACAAGTGATGATCAAGCCTAAATTTGAAGGTATTGAAAGTGTTGCTCTGAACAACATGTTTGGGGAGCTTGTTTATGCGTCAACAATGTCGTTCGTGAAGAAATATTTCGTACAATCCAGATTAACTCGGTGAACTCTATGTTTTAGTCCATTTCCTCTCGTTGTTAGCGCTACCGCTACTTTAAAGAAATTTTCAACATCAACGTTGCTGAATCCTTTAACTATTTTAAAACATTCTATCAATTTGCTTCGGAGACGCCTCTTACATAGAGGGAACAACCTTAATCCTCTCAATCTGTTATATGGTTTGTTACGCAAGGAAGGAATCAATCTATGATTTGTCATTGATATACCTATAAAATGTTTTAGGATCTCTGTTGCTATCTCTTGCAATAGTCACTTCCTATTTTCTATTGCTTAGTAAAACTTTACGTCTCTCTTAACTGTTATACTGCATTGCAGTATCTGGGTCATTGCCAGATTTCTTAAGCTTGTAGAGTATATTTCTGCGTCGTATAGCTCTTGCGATATCTGGTCCTGTTATTCGTTTTACTGTTTCTGCCGTGTCTAGGAACGAATTGGTGTGTGTTGGCGCAGAAACTGACACTTAAAACTTGGCCCATGATTTTTTAGGGCATGAATCCACGAAGGTGAGACTAATGCGTCGCTTAACTCACTAAAATCTGTCCCTTTAAAGTTAGGGAAAACAATACTGGTTTTAGGGGAATCACTTCTGATATTCACATCGAACCTAACAATGTTCTGGTCACAAGTGCCAAGATATTTACCAACACGAGTATTACTTCCTAAGAACTCCAGGAATGCAAGAAATCAAGTAGTATATTAGATTCTCTCGTCGGTTCTGTCGGGGTCTGGTGGAGAAAATGAACGACGGAGTAGATTAATCTAGCAGATTCACTTTCTACACCTGAGATACTTTGCTGGTTGATCTCAGGAAGACTAAAACCCCCCACAATGATCGAGCCTTTATCCTGTATTACTCGTTGTAAACTCTCGTGCACGACAGTGTCAAAATCCGCTGCTGACAAGGGCGTCTACATACGACGATAGTTTCCTGCTAATCACCTGGAGGACATACGTTTTCCTCTGAGCTCTATTAGTTTCCTCGGGTTTCTGTGGATTCTATAGAGCTTCCCGCAGTTTCCATAGGTTCCTACAGTCGCCTCTAAGCTGTTAGAGTTCCTTAGGGTCCATGAAAAGTGTCATGGGTTCCTGCAGGATCCATAAGGTTTCTTTTACTATCTATAGATTACCGTATATCTGTCGGGGCTTATACAGATTCCTATGTATTCCCATAAGTTCCCTGGGAGTCCTTACATCTCCCTTTGGATTCCTATTTGATTCTGGGGGTAAGCGGTGGGAGACATGCCATCACAAGGCCGGACAGACCACGAGGGGAAGTGCACTACCTAATGATATCCAGGAGGGCATCGAGGATATGGGGCTCCTCGGTGGTTTCTGCGACAGTCTGCGATTCCCCCACCAGGATGGAGGGGTCCCCAGGGTGGATGGTGGTTACCATGGTGATGCCCAGACACGCTGCCAAGATGGTCGTCGAGAAGTAGTAGCAAAGGGCGCGGGACCCCATCTTTCCAGACGAGCCCGTGTCCAGACAAGACAGCCCTGGGGGTTGAAGGTATGGTGGTGCTGGTGGCGAAGGTGGCAGTGGTGGCGATCGATGGTGGCGATGGTGGCAATGGTGGCGAAGGTGGTGACGGTGGAAGTGGTGGTGGTGTAAATGGTGATGATGGTGATGATGTTCGTGAATGTCGTGAAAGTGGTATTGTGGGAAGATAGTGAGTTCGGTGGTAGACGTTGCGGTAAAATTGGTGGTTGAACGACGGACGTTGGTGGTGGTGGTGGTGTGAGAGATGGTGACGGTGGTGAGAAGGTCATGATGATTCAGGGAATGATGATGACGATGATGAGGATTACAATGGACGCGGTGAGGTAAGTGGTAGTGGTGAAGGTTGGTGATCATACCTGGCCTACCACTGAGGATAATCATGAGACAAAATTGTGCGATTACTTCTTTACACACACACACACACACACACACACATACACACACACACACACACATATATATATATATATGAAATACTTGATCGCCGTTTCTCGCGTTAGCGCCAAGAACAGGCTGATAAATGTCGCATTCTGTCTTATCCATTCTCTAGCTTTCATAAGAAATGCACCGAAATCACAGCTCCCTATCCACAACCAAACCCCAGAATCTTTCAATGGTTTACCACTGGTTCACTCCACTGGCAGCAGGTTGACTCCTGTGTGCGACATCGTTCCAACTGTCTCTATCCAATGCACGCCTTTCACCCTCCTGCATGTTCAGGCCCCGATCGCTCGAGATCTGTTTTCACTCCGTCCTTCTATCTCTATCTCCATCCTCATCTTTTCAATAAGTTACCATCTTTCCCGTCATATTCCATGAGACCAAAATAAAAAAAAAATCGTGAAGACAATATCCCAACATAAATGAATCTTTTTGTTGTTCATAAGAAAATATCAGCAAAGTATGTCAAAGAAAAAGAGCCAGGATGGTATTCGTGGGTAAGGCAGGGCAAGGTGCTGGGTCACCGTGTGAAAGTTTCTACCCCATATATTCTCTCTCCTGATCAACAAATGACTTCAGTATGCCATTTGTAAAGTCTAACCCAAGAGACCCACTAGTTCACACTATGTCAATCAAGTGGTTTTGTCAGTTCGTTTATAGACGGTCTTTATTTGGATAATTTCCTTGATCTACTTTTGTTGCAGACAACACTACAATAAAAGTGCGTTCATGCAGATTGTACAACAGCATCTCACATAACTATAGCCAACAACCCATAGTGGCTACACTACACAAAACACTGGGAATCGTAAACACAGGGGTTACCTACTGTATGTAGTGTACAAGGACGATAAAGTACACAGGCTTCTACAACACTGTACAACACAAGATTCGTCTATAGGTTAGGACCCACAGCTCCGTATTAGAGCGAATAAAACTATGCATGACAATATGACGTGCACGAGTCACCCCTCCACCACCCAGCGTCGAACAGTAGCAAACCATAACAAAGGATCCACAAGACATTACATAACACAAAGGGGTCGAGATGAGGCTCCTCAGAATTGCAGCAACAGAGTGGCACATTACACAGAAAATATTTGGCGGGCTAAAGTATTCCGGTACCTTGCTGTACTGTGACCACCAACGTTAGCTGGATGGTTCCTTAACTAGCGCCCGTGGTAGATGCCACTTCGCCATTTCGGATTTATTTGCTTTTTTAGTATTTCTCGTGCTGGAACTTGACTTATGATCTTACCTTTTATTTCATACTTTCAGAATGACTAATTCATTGGTGAGTAAGCCTGGCGATGATTCTTTTTTTTTTCTCTATCTCTCTCTCTCTCGTTTCCTACTTTACAATACAAACAAGTATGACTAATAATGAAAGTGAAAACGCAATCTGATTCTAAACGTTCCTGTATCATACTAGTTCTCGTCCAATTGGTTCTAGATTTAGAGAAGAACAACTACTAAAAGACAAGCTGAGGCTGAGGTACCACGAAACACACTCCATTACCAAATAATCCAAGCGATCTTGTGCCTACACCATCCCAAGATGCTCAAGCACTTCACAGGAAGAAGAGCCATATTTGAGGTTTAATTGGTATAAACTCACATATAGAGATTAGTTTCTTTCTGTTAATATGTTTAGATTTGTTCTCTCTTAGGTTGTGTATTCTTTAATAATACGGTGTTGCGTCTCCAGACTTGGCATAAGTTAGTGTCTAGATCCAAGTTGTACTTATGACTAAGGCGGTTCACATATGTGCAAGACTTCCTTAATGCATTTTGTAACACCTGGAACTCTGCCATCTAGTGTGTACCAATCATCCGAAACGCCTTGAGAACGCTTGTGTTTATCACACGGATGACTTGATTGACTGTAAACATCCAGCAGCCTTACTCTGGATTCACAGGCTATAGCTTCCAGACTACAATGAGAAAAGGAAGATTGAACAGCTTTAGACGGGACAACAAACCTAATATTCAAACTGAAGAAAAAAACTATGATTAAAGGATAAAGAAATTATGATAACTTTCTCATCAAGTAATTTTGTGTCATTGAGAAAGTATTTGACGTATCACACATATATCCTCCAGTATGAACTACGAGACGTAGCTGACATCATATAGGGATCCTGTACCTAGATAGACCAACTAAACCGAAGACAAATACGATCTGGAACTGATAGGGGAAAGTGTCTCTCTTTAGAAAGAGTAACAGAACGCCAGCAGGAACAAGTTACTTGTAGGCATGATAACTATGAACACGATAGATATACACGAGAGGGTTAGTCTACAGGATATGGCCCGGTAGCTACAACAGATAGCGTTTATAATCCCAGATTAATCTATCGTCTGTTTCTTCTCTCTACCCGATTGTTAACTGCCTCAGCTTCCTTCAGCCTCACTGTATTTCCTTTCATCGCTCCCTCCCTCACGACCTTTCCCCTCCCTCTCCCGAGTACCTAATGATATCAATGAGGGCGTCAAGGGTGGTGATCTTGTCGTTGACGTCGATCGCTGTAGGGGTTTCGACGTCCTGCTTGAGGAGCGTTGGGCTGCCAGGGTGGATGCTCACCACGCTCATGATGCCCGTGATGGCAGCGCAGATGGTCGTCCCGAAGTAGTAGGCCAGAGCCCGCGTGCCCATCTGGCCCGAGGCCGAGGCGTCCAGCTGGGCCACGCCTGCTGCGGGACTCCGTAGGAGGAGGGAGGTGGCAAAGATGGGGGTGGAGGTCAAAGGTCGTCGAATGTGTGTTTTTGTGGGGAGGGGGGGTTGTGGGGGGTTGTGGAGGGGAAAGGTGGCAGAGATGGGGCCAAAGGTCGCCATATGTGTGAGCGGAGGGAGGAGGGAGGTCTAAGGTAAGAGAGGGAGCAAAGAGGTCATTGCAAGGGTTTGGTGGTAGATTGAAGACCTTGCAAAAGATCACAGTAATGTAATGGTGTGATCAAGGCAAACCAAGCTCAGTGTGTGAGGAGAACGTCCTCTTAAGGTGTAAGGAGGTTAACATAACCATTAGGGTGTCATAAAGATCAAAGTTGTCTTTAGGATGTTGGGAGATCAAAGAGATATTGAAGTTGTTGGGAGTTCAAAGACATTTGTTTGTATGAAGTGAATGGATGTGACGAAAGAGGAGTGAAGGAGGGGGAAGGAAAGAAAGGTAGGGGTTGTGAGGATAGGGTTGATGACGGGAGGGGCGGTGAGGGGAGGGTAGAGAGGAATGAGGGGAATGTGGTAAGGGGAAGACGGTGGCACGGGAAAAGTGACTGAGAAGAGTTGGTTAGAAGGAACGGTGAGGGAGGGATGATGAATAAGGGATGACGAAGGGATGGTGATGAGGGAGGAATGATGAGGCAGGGGTGGTGAAGGATGGGATGCTAAAGAAAAGGTTTCGATATAGGGCGGTGAAGGAGAGGTTAGCAGAGGGAGAAGCGGTGATGGAGAGATGATTAGGGATGGCGATAGGAGGATAGGGGTGGGTGGGTAGTTTCAGAGTAGGTGTAATGAGGGAGGTCGTTTTAAGGGAGTTTGAGTGGAGGGGTAATGAGGGAGGACATATTCGGGTCAGATGGCGAGTAAAACTTGAGTAGGATGAGGATTAGGTCATGGTCGATGGGAAATTGTTTTGTCAATGTAAAGGTGGGTGGCCGATGTCATCAGCGTGGCGTTAACGGGGAGAGAGAAGTCGTGAGACGAATTAAAAGCTTGAGCCATCTTAAGTTATCCATCATAAAAGGTAACTTGAAAAAACACACACACACATTATATATATATATATATATATATATATATATATATATATATATATATATATATATATATATATATATATATATATATATATATATATATATATATATATATATATATATATATATATATATATATATATATTAGAGCAACAAAGAATATAGTACAGGATAACGACAATATATGATACAAATGTTGCATAAACACTGAAACAATGAGACAGATGATGGGAAACATATCACACGAAACACGAGCTTCACTGAACACATCGTTTGTAGTTGACACAGCGAGACGCCACATACCTTCCCTACCTCCCTATGTCTATCGCTTTTCATCTGCAAGCAAGGATAATTCTCTTGTTGTTTTCCAACATCACTTTTTGTTGACTTGCGTATAGATAGATCACCACTCGTTAGTCTCCAACATCTTCATTAGCACCTGTCTGACAGCATGCATCTTACAGTTATCCACACTTACTATAGTTTCCTTTCTCACTTCACTTTTCACCATACTGCATCCTTATTGACATTCCTTCCCTCTTGCGTCTTAAGCTTTACTCTCTTTCTCTGCCTTTTTTTTTTTTATCAAACCTTTCATATCTTCTTCCTCTCTTATATAGTCCTTATATCTTCTTCCTCTAACTACCTTTCATATCATCTTCCTCTCTTAACTACCTTTCATATCTTCTGCTTTTCTCATCTACCATTCATATCTTTCGTCATGCTCATTATTCCCTTGTCATACCAACTATATCTCTTATCTTTCTTTCACCTCCTTCATTTCCCTCACAGGTCACTCTCCTCTTTCCTCATGTCTCCCTCCCATTACTATCACTGCCTCCTCCCCTCTTCCTAAGCATCCCCTCTTTCCCCTGGACTTCGGTTCTCCTTACCTGCATTTACACCACGTTCCTCACCGCCTAAAGCATCCTCACCGCAGTTAACCCCACTCATCCCAGCCAACATCTTCCTAACGCCGTTAATCCAGCTTCCCTCATCAACACTAACCCTTCCCTTCCTCTCTCCTCTCCGCTTCCCAGCCAGAAGAATCCTCCTCCTCCTCTCCAGCACTACTTATCTCCCATAGCCTCCCTCCTCCCTCCGTTAACCCAGTATTCCTTACTAACACCAACACTCCCTCCAGCATCACACTCCTCCCCTGCCAGAATAGTCACACCTCCCATGCCATCGTCCCCCTACTCTCTCAGCCAGCCTTCCTCCCTCCCTGACCTGTGATGATGGAGGAGATGATGAGGGGCAGGATGAGCATCTTGAGCATGCGCATCATGATCTCGCCAGGGAAGGAGACCAGCATGACGGCGTCCGAGGTGTAAGAGATGTTGCGGGCCAGGGAGCCCAGCACCACGCCCAGCACCACGCCCAGGATTGTCATCACCAGCAGCAGGTTCTCCCTCACCCATGACGTCATCTGGCGGGCGAGAGGCACTGTAAAGCCATCTCTAGTAAATCACGTATCGATCTGCAAATCATTCTGTAAATCATTAGGTTATGATGAATTCTGTATCACCGGTTAGTGCTGATCATGGGAGTTAATCAACACTGCTAGCAGTTTTCTTCTCATCAATGAAGTAATCTGTGGGCTGTTTTATATTCATCTTTTGGCAAGGGGCAAAGAATAACATTATTAATCCATGTCAGCTGAGTAGGTGAATGAGTTTTATGAAACCTGGAGAGATCGTAGAGATAGAAAAATACGAAAATGAAACAAGGATAATTCCACAGTTTTGCTCTGCGAGGAAAAGGCAACAAAACGGCTAGTCCTCATGTGGCTAGTCTCCAAATAGAAACTATGGGAAGCAGCAGCCAGTTTTTGTCTCGGGTCCAGACCCTATAAGCTAGGACACACGCTGACTACTTACGAGAGTAGGAGAAGAAATTATCTCTGCAGAACAAAGAACAAGAAACAACATTATTGGAAAAGGAAAAGGATGGTTAAAGACAAGTGGTGTTAAAAGAGTTGTTGCGACGGAAAGCTAAGGAAAAGTGGAAGAGGAAGCATCCCAGATGGACCTGCGTAGTGTAGCGGTTAGCGGTTGAGCGCATGAGGTCGAATCCTGGTTGCGATATAAAGTCCACAGTCAACCCGCCTGTCTATTCTGTCCTAGAGGTTAGTCGATAAACTGGTTACCTAGCATTTGATTTTATTGAGACAGAAGGTAAGTGTGTTGTTGATTGGTTGGTAAGGATATTCAGTGTATATATGGATCACTGTCAAGTGCCTGAGGAATGGCGGAATGCATGCATTGTAGCTTTACACAAAGGCAGAGAGGATAAAGGTGTGTGTTCAAACAACAGAGGCATAGGTTTGTTGAGCGTTCCTGGAAAATTGTACGGGAAGATATTGATTGAGAGGGTGAAGACATGTACAGAGCATCAGACTGGGGAGGAGCAGTGTGGTTTCAGAAGTGGTAGAGGATGTGTGGATCAGGTGTTTACTTTGAAGAATGTGTGAGAAATATCTAGAAAAACGGATGGATTTATATGTAGCATTTATGAATCTGGAGAAGGCATATAATAGGGTTGATAGAGATGCTTTGCCTGAAGAGTATATGGTGTGGGAG